>NC_073309.1:4788684-5001184 GCF_027595985.1 Sorex araneus
TGGTCCCCTGAGCACCGCCAGGAGTAATTTCTGAGTGCAGAGCCAGGAGTAACCCCTGTGCATCGCCAGGTGTGACCCAAAAAGCAAAAAAAAAAAAAAAAATGCATCCGAGTATAAATGGTCTATCTAGACATCTGTGACTCTGACGTGGACATCCGTGCGTGACCCGCTCACGTCCCAGGCACTGCCGCGAGCTGGAGAGGTGGCGCAGGGGGTGAAGGCGCTCACTCTGCTCGCAGCGGACGCCGGCTCAGTCCCCAGCACCGCGTCGGCTCCCCCGAGGCCCCCAGGAGTGATCCCGAGCACAGAGCTGGGAATAAGCCGCAGCACCACTGGGTGGGACCCCCAAGCCCACAAACGGAGGGAAAATGCTGGTGGGCTCTTCATTCCTGTGGCCCTGGGGTCCCTGGTCCTGCTCCAGCTGTCACCGTCCACTCCTTTGGTGCAGGGGCCCTGGGGAATGGCGTCCCTCAAGTCTGAGAACTAGTTGAAGTCTAATTTCTGGAGCTCCAGTCTCACACCTCGGAGCATGGCCTCGGACCCGGCAGCTGCCCCCCCCCAGGGTGGAGCGCCCCCACTCTGCAGGGGCCAGGGGTGGGAGGGAGACAGGGAGACGGTCAGGTGGTCAGCGGGCAGAGGCATCTCCGAGCCTCAGCACCCTCCCCTGCTTCAGTAGGGGCTCCCCCAACACGGAGCTCCCCAGGGGGCCAAACAGGACCCCAGTGCTCCCAGGAGGCCCCATTGGAGAGACAGCTTGGCACTTCCTGATCGAGCGGTTTTGAGTGAGACACACACACACACACACACACACACACACACACACACACACACACACACACACACACACACACACCCTCATTTCTTCTCACTGTGCTGATAGAAACCAAACCCGAATACAAGCATTTTGATTTTTACAGAGGGTGCTCCTGGCCTTTGGAAAGCAATTTCCACACACGCCCCTTGGAGTACTTGGTCAAATGCTTCCAAATAATCTCTAACGCTGACAACACTAGAACCCCAGTGGTCCCTGCGTCTGTGCTCTCCCTCCAAAGCGAACGAGTTTCCTTCTCTTTCCTTCCCTGCCTCCCTTTCTGTCGCCCTTGCTGAGGAATGCACAGGCCCAGCCAGCCGGGGGGATCAGCTGGAGAGGCGGAGAAGGGCTGTAAGAGTTAATGCATTAGCACGCAGAGCCAAAGGTCAGGAACTGTTGGCTGGTTTCGAATTTTCATTCCCTGCACCTATTTTGCGGGAGGAGCACTCATTAGCCATTAGGCCGGATATGACCCAAATAATAACTAGCATTTATGAAAGCCCAGAGCTTTTGTGAGCAGACATCGGAGCACGGCTCTCGGGCAGGGAAAGGGTGGGAGAGCCTGGAAGCTGTGCCCCCCCCCCCCCCGCCCGCCCCGGGCAGTTGGATGACAAGACAATCTGGGCAGGCCGCGGGCAGAGACCTGGACTCTTAGGAAAGGGGATTTGGGGTGGGAGGCTCCCTCCTAGCTGCCAGAGGGCCCCGGGCCAATTCCAGTGATGCTCAGCCGATGTTGGGGGTCAAGGGTGTGGGTGCTTTTGAGCCCTGTGGTGCCAGGGACCAGAAGGGGCCACCCTGTGGGGGTCGGTCCAGCGCACCAAGTAGAGGTCCAGGGCCTGAGTTATCTTCCTGATTGTGCGTCAAGGATTTGTTTGGGGCCACACCCGGCGATGCTCAGCGGTTACTCCACTCTGCACTCAAGATTTGCTCCTAGTGGTGCTCAGGGGACCAGGTGGGATGCCGGGCATGGGACCCAGGTGGGCTGCGTGCCAGACAAACGCCCTACCCGCTGTGCTGTCTTTTAGCCCAAGGGGGTGGGAATTTTTAAGTTAAAAGAGAAGCTTCTTTCAAGGTTGGCGTAACACAGGTAACCTAACACCTTTAGTTACTCACTCACCTTTGGTTGGGGGGCCATACCCCGGCGTGCTCAGGGCTGACTCACGGCTCCGTGCTCGGGCACCCCCGCTGTCCTACCTCCCACCCTTCCCCAAGCTCCGAGGGCAGGAGCGCAGGAGCACAGAGGGAGCTGCGCCGGCAGCTGGTGGGGGTGTCCTGAGCCCCTTGGAGCAGCGGGCAGCGCTCAGGATCAAGGTCAAGGTGTCCTTGGCAGCTGCTGGCTGCCCTCCAGGCGGGGTCTGTGGTGTGAGGGTGGGGGGTTCCTGGGGCCCTTCTGGTGAAGCCTGAGCTGCTCAGGGCACCAACAAGGACATGGGGTGGGGGGCACAGACTCACCCGTGAGCAGCTAACCCAGACGTGCACTGACAAGTGTGGCAGTCTGCCTCCGCTGCTCCGCTCCCCCCCCCCATTCTGTGGCCGTCCCTCCGTCCCTCACCCCTTTCCTTCTTGTGCCCCTTTTAGGGGCTTTGTTGACTTCTGAATAGAGAAGAAAACCTGCTTAGGGACTGCATTCTGCTAATAGTGTGTGTGTGTGTGTGTGTGTGTGTGTGTGTGTGTGTGTGTGTGTGTGTGTGTGTGTGTGTTCCCCCCTTTTTCTCTGTTTGTTTTTCTGTTCCTTTTTTACTCCTCACAATGGCTTGCAGAGCTCAAGCTGTGCTGGGGGCCCTCCCCATATCGGGAACAAAACCCTCATTAATGGGAGGTGGGATTTCCTGGTCACAGCCTTTCGCCAGAGGGCAAAGGTCGCCCATTAAGCTGCTCCCCGTCTAAACAGGACGGTGCTAAAGGACGAGGGGGGAGGGAGGACAAGGGGAGAAAGTCAAATATTTGCTCTTCCTCCTGCGGTTTCTCTGCATGGTAATGAGGGCGGCTTAGCCCAGGGGCGGGGTCCCACCCCGCTGAGACCCCCACTTGCCTTCTCTCTGCTCCTGATGGGACACACCAGCCGCAGGAAGTGAGGGGCAGGGCAGTGACCATCTATTCTCCGACACCGCCTTCCACCTTGGGGTGGTGTGCAGGGGCGGGGTGGGGGGGTCGGGGGGTCTCCTGAAAATCATGCCCAGGCAGCAAGGCGTGCGCCCCTCCCCCACCCTCTGCTCCAGCTCACTCTGAGCCTTCCTGGTTCCTCCCTGGAGCAGGACTCCGGGAATCACACGGGGTGCGGTGGGTGTCCCGACCCCCCCCCCAAGTCTCCCATCCCCAGGGGGTGGGGGGCCTCGGGTGGCAGGAGGAATAGCAGGCTGTGCTCGCCTCGGCTCCTCTGCAGAGGGAAGGGGGGACGGAGGACGGGCCGGGCACTGCTGAGCTGCAGGCAGCTGCTCTGTCTACTGGGTAGAGGGGGACAGTTCCCCCGCCCCCCGCCCCAAGGAGCGACGGGACAGCAGAGAGCAGCCTGAGGGCCAGGGGATGAGCACAGCAGCCGGGTCCTTCCCAGAGAGGGACCTGGGCATCCGTCCCGGGGTGGGGAGCAGGGAGAAGGCGCGGCTGGGGCTCGCACACCACGTGTCGGGGAAGTGGCAGATGCGTCCTGGGACTGGCAGCTGGGGGATGCTGCAGGCCCCTGAGGCAGGGGCTGGACCGGCTGCACTGCCCAGTGCCCGGGCCTCATCAGCACCGTCCCCAGGGCTCCCGGCCGGCCTGGGCAGGGCCACGGGGCGAGGGCAGGCCACAGGCAGCTTCCCCGGCAGGGCTGGTCACCCCCAGCCCCCCGCCGCACTCCCCCGCCCCCACAAGCCTCAGGCAGGCCAGTCTCGGGTAGCCTTTCCTAACCCCAGAGCCCCCAGTTTTCTGGGGGGCCGGGTGGGAGGGGAGGAGCAAAGTTGTAAGAAACAAAATAAACCTTGACTAGGAAAAGAGCAGCAATTTCTTCCTGCATTATTGCTATGCTAGAGGCGTTTACACAGAGAAATTAAGCACCTAAGAAATGTGACTCAGTTTATGAAGGTGGTCAGGGGAGACCCCCAAGGAGGGGGAGGCGGGCTCGCGGGCCTCGGCTGGGGAGCATCAGCCAGTTGCCCCCTGGCTCAGAGACGCCAGCCTTGTCGGGGCTCCCAGCGGCCGGGGTGCAGGGAAGAGAAAGCCAGGCGGGAGAGCCCGTGGCTCCTGACCCCGGACACATGCGGCCGGTTCCTGGGAAGCTGCTTCGGGCTTCCTGTTGGAGGCGGCATTCACACTCACCCTCCTGGGTTTTTGTGAACCTGCAATTCATCTGCTCACCAGGCCCTGCCCAGTTCTCTCTGTCTCTCCCTCTCTGTCTCTCCCTTGCCTCTTACTCCCCCTCTCCTCCTCCTCCCTCCCTCCCTCCCTCCCTCTCCCCCTCCCTCTCTCCCTCCCTCCCCCTCTCCCACTCTTTCTCTCTCCCTCCCTGTCTCCCTCCCTCCCTCTCTCTCACTTTCCCTCTCTCCCTCTCTCTCCCTTCCCTCTCTCCCTCCCTCTCTCTCCCACCTCCGGCTCCCTTTCTTTCTCTTTCTCTCCCCCTCTCCCTCTCCCAGCCTCTCTCTCTTCTTCCTGCCCTGCCCTCTGCCTCCCCTCTCTCTCCCCCCCCTTCCCCCCCCCCCCCCCCCCGCTCTCCTCTGTGGTGGGACCACAGGGCTTCAGCCCTGCTTTGTCGGCCACAGCACCCGCCCTCTGCGGGCAGATTCCCTGCGGCCTTGGCCCCGGCCTGGGTCTGCTGGCGGCCTCTGTCTCTGCTCTGGCCCCTTCTTGCTCCAGCTCCCACTCCCACTTTAATTTTCTTTCCTTTCTTTTTTCTTTTTCTTTTCCCCGGAGTGGGGCAGATAATATCTGTGCAGACACAGCCCGGCTGGGCCGAGTGTCTGTGTCGAGGGGTCTAGGGTCGCGCCCCCTGATCCCAACATCTTGGGGGAGCAAAGGGAGGCAACAGACAGCTGGAAGACTCCTTGGAGGCGAGGTCCTTGGCCCTGCCTCCTGCCATCCCGAAAGAGCCGTGGCACAGTGTCTCCGGGGGGAACTGACCGCACATGCGCAGGCCGAGCACCTACTGTGTGCAGGACACTCAGGCCATCAGCCTGCTGGAAGCACAGGTTAGCCTGTCAGGGGCCGGGGGTCATCTTCAGACAGATCTTACCTGCAGGCCGAGGGAGGTGACGCAGGGAGCAAACAGAGTGAGAGGAGCACAGCACGCACCCCAGGGGCTCACAGCCTAAGGACAGTGGCCAGGGACCGGGGCTGCCCGGATGTCCCTTCCCCGGGGCGGGCCGACCCTCCGTAGCTGCAGTGGCTCCGCACGTCTCCCTGATTCCAAGGCCGCTGGAGCCACCGCCACGCTCGCTCGCTCCATGGATGCTCCTGTGCCTGCGACCCCCGCCCTCACTCCCGCCTGCCCCCGCCTGTAGTGCTGGGGACCAAACCCGGGGCCTCCCGGCTGCAGAGCAGGGGGTGGGTCACCCCAGGGAGGGTCAGGGCCACACTCTGCCGGACAGAGAATCAGCCCCCCTTGTGGGAGAGGAGGAAGCCGAGGCTGGGAACTAGGTGTGGGTCGAGATAAACTTGCCTTGACACCTTGTCCGGCCCCGGGTGGGCTCGGGCTCCTGCGGGCGTTTCCGGCAGGGGCAGGGGGGGGGAAGAGTCTCTTCCTGACGGCCGCTGGGCGGGGCCAGATAAGGCGGCACTTCTTGGCACTGCCACGTCCTCCCGCTCCCTAGCGGAAGGTGGCTGAGAACAGGCGGGCCAGGCAGTTCAGGTCCTGCCAGTGCGGGGTCCCGGGGGACCCGGCCCAGCCCTCTGGCTGCTTTCATCTGGGCCACATCCAGCTGTGCTCAGGACTTCCTCCTGGCTCAGTGCTCGGGGATCACTCCTGGCCACCGTGCTCCCCGCCCAGCTTCTTGGGTCTAGAAGTTGCCTGGGCTGAGGTGACATGGGTGTGGCCTGGGGGTCCCCTTAAAGCCCCCAACTCTGCCTCCTCTAAGCCTGGTGCAGACCTGGGGCCACTTCCCGCCTCTCTATTCGTGTCCTCAGGAAGGAGGGCTGGGCGTCATCTCTCGGTGCGAGCAGCGCCTTTGTCCCTGGAGTCAGGTGCCTTGGGCATGACCGGAACTCTCCCCTGGGGAGACCCCTGGGAAGGGGTCTGCAGCCCCCTGGGAAGATTGCAGTGGGAGCCCCACTACCCTCGCCCTGTCTCCCCGTTCTCACAGACATTCTGCCAGGGCAACCTCGCCACCGCGCCCCAGCTGCTCCCGGTCTCAGACAAGGGTGCCTCTCTCCCGCCCTCCCAGGGGGACGCAGGGGGACGGACCCCTGCACCCGGTCTGGGTCCTGAGGTCTCAGCCCGATGCCGGGGTGAGTCTGTCCCTCCCAGAGGTCCCGGGAGCACTCCTGAGTGGCGCTGCCAGACCGCACGCGCGGGTCAGGCTCTGTGAACCCCAGCAGCCAGTTTCTGCCAGAGCAGCAGGCGCGGAGGGAGCACGGGCAGGGAGCACGGAGATCTTGGGGGTCCTGATGGGGGTCTCCGGGGAGAGACCAGGAGGTTGGCTGATTCTACCTGTAGGAGCTTCCGAGGCCTGGCAGAAACGAGTGACTTCACACGGCAGAAGCCTCCTGCCTCCCAGCTCCATGCTGGGAACTGAGGTGCTGGCGACAGGGCCCAGGGTGCCCTCTGGGCTCCCAAAGGGCCTCCAGCCTCGCCCCATTTCCAGGGGCCTCTGGGTGCTGCCTGCTGCCCTGCCTCCTGGCTAAGTGTCCCCCATTTCTCCAACCCGCCACCCCTGCCTCTCTCTCTCTCTCCTTGAACAGTGATCAAGGCTGGGTCGTCCCCCAGCCAGCTGGGGGTGAAAGAAAAAGCCCCGAGCCTCAGTGAGAGGCCACTGGGCTGTCTGGACGCCAGTACCGCAGTTGGGAGGGCGACACAGCAATCTTCATCTCTGATCTAGGGGCACAGAGGGGAGGCACAGCGGGGAGGGCATTTGCCTTACACATGGCTGGCCCGGTTCGATCCCCGGCATCCCACATGGTCCCTGGAGCACCGCCAGGAGTGATTCCTAAGCTCAGAGCCTGAGTAAGCCCTGGCCACTGCCAGGGGTGGCCCCAAAACCAAAGCCAAAGAAGAACCCTTCATCCATGTCTGATCTCTCTGCGAGGCCCTGGACGGCACCTCTGAAGGGATGGGTGAGAGCCAGAGCAGCAGACGGGCTGATTCCGGGGCGCGGCCCTTTCCTCAAGCTGGGGGCGCACGGCAGAGAGAGATGACGCACGTCCCGCTGCGGAGATGCTCAGTTTTAAGGACACAGCGTCGCTGGGGAAGGGAGGGACTCAGGCTGTGCGGTAAGCAGCTGGCCACAGGCCCACCTCGCAGGAGAGGGTGCCCACCGCAGTGTCGGGCATCAGGGGGCCTGCCCTGCCCCCACCACCCCGTCCTCCCCACAGGCCCTGGGAAACTGCCAGTTTGCAGTATCTCAGGGTTGGGGGTTTGCTGCTGCCCCGGGAGTGTGTGTATGTGTGCATGCGCATGTGTGTGTGCGTGTGTATGTGCATGTGTGTGCATGTTCGTGCATGCATGTGTGTGCACATGTTTGCGTGTGTGTGTGCGTGCATATTCATGCATGTGTGTGCGTGTTTGCATGTGTGTGTTTGTGTGTGCGTATGTGCATGTGCGTGCATGTGTATGCACGTATGTGCGTGTGCGTATGTGTGTGTGTGTGTGTGTGTGTGTGTGTGTGTAGCTGGACAGGGAGGTCGAAGATGCCCCATCCCCCACCGTCCCACCTAGCAGGAAGTGAAAGCAAGCCCCAGATCCAGAGGAAACCGCGGCGGGATGGGGCCGCAGTGCTGCATGAGCCACCCCCAGTGGTCACAGATCCCTGCTGTCACCCCAAAAAAGACCTCCACAAAGAACACACGGCCTGCAACCCGGCGGCTTCCGGAACGTGCATTTGTGTTCCTGCGCCCACGGCCGGCGAGGGAGCACTCTCTCGGGGCTTTGCACTCGGCGTGTCCAGGGGCTTCTCTGCAGGGACTTTGGTCTGTGGCCAGGCCCAGGGCTGGGCGGCGTGTATGGGCCCCGGGGAGGGGGGCGTGGTCCTTCTCACAGAACTGTCTCCTGAATGCACGGCAGTGGGTGGCTGGGGCGGTGTGGGGCCCCTGGACTGAGGACGGGCACAGAGGGGGGTCTGGACGTCCTGTGGACTCATGAGGCGTGGACGTGGCCCCGCAGCGACTCCCACGGGTTCTGCTCAGCGTGTCTGACTCGGGCACCAGGAAACACGGGCTTCCCAGGTGCTGGGAGGCTCATCCTCGCTCTCCAGTGGGAGGGGGGTAGATGAAGGATGCTCCGACTTCCGTCTTCCCTTTGCATCACCCTGTGTTTTTTGAACTCGACTTGTTCCCCTGGCCGGACTTTCTAGGGGAGCTGTGGAAGGCCCAGAAGGCAAGAGGGCAGGAAGGAAGGCGTTAGTGAAAACACTGAGACTTAGGAAGGACTTTGTGCTGGGTGGTGTGAACCCGGACATTTTCCCCTGTGCATCTTATTTGCCGCCCCCCAAATTTTTTTTTTTTTGCTTTTTGGGTCACACCCAGCGATGCTCAGGGGTTACTCCTGGCTTTGCACTCAGGAATAACTCCTGGTGGTGCTTGGGGGACCATATGGGATGCTGGGGATTGAACCCGGGTCGGCCGAGTGCAAGGCAAACGCCCTACCCACTGTGCTATCGCTCCGGCCCCCGCCCCCAATCTTACTGGCTAGGAACCGCTGTTATTTACATCTGCGTTCTCCACCAGCCCCTGGAAGCTGGGGTGCCCCAGGTGTCTGATCCTGCCCTGCACCCCAGTGGGGTCTCCAGAGGAAGCGTGATTCTAGGGCGGAGGCTACTCCTGGTTGTCCCCAGAGTTGGGGTGGGGGCGCCCAGCAGTGGCGGGCAGTGTTGCCTCTAAGCCCTGCCCAGTGCGGGGAGCAAACAGACGTCCCGGAGAAGCCAGGCCTCCCTCACAGCGCGTAAATGGGTCAGGAACCCGGGAAGAATGAACAGAAGCACGAAGTAGGTGCAGAGGGTTTTCTGGGCCAATATGCAAGCCAAATAGTAAATAACTATTTTCAGCCCCAAGATGGGTTGGCACATTTGCATACACATGTGATGCCCTGCGTGTTTCTATTTTTATCACGGAAATCTGCAATCTCTGAAGAGAGCCGGGCCGGGCGGCAGGCTGGGAGGGGTCACTTTGCAGGCTGGCACGACCCGGAGGTCTGTGCCTTAACTGATAGGTCCGGAGGAGCGCAGAGAGGGGCCGGGAAGAGAAAACGCTCACGTGGGGAGTGGGGGGCCCGGGTGGGGGTGTGCTGACGGCTGTGACTCCCCGGAAGTCGAGTGTGCCTGTGCGTGTCCGGCAATGGAAGTCAAGGTGGAACGTTGCCGATTTGTGGGGGGACCAGCAGACTCGCCTGTTTCCAGCAGCTTCTTTAACCCAACCTCGGTTTCCCGCTGGCCGAGGGGCCCCCGAGGGGACGCTGGCACTGTGGACATGCCAGCCTCGGAAACCCGGCACTTTGTTCCCTGCGTCTCCCTGGGGCTGCTGCACCCTAGTTTCTGTTTATAAACAATTGTGGGGGGCTGAGGGGGTTGCCTGGCAGTGCTCAGGGGCCACTCGTGGCTCTCGGACATGGGGGTGCTCGAGGATCCTGTGTCGTGCTGGGGTTGGAGCCTGGGTCTGCCGGGCAGTGGACGAGCCTCTCAGCCCTGGTGCTGTCTCCGCATCGCTTTCATTTCAGAGGACAGAGCCAGACCTCGGGGCTTGGGGTCAGCCCCTTGGGACCCTCCTTTGGGCCCGAGAGCGCTCAGCGGGCCACCCAGTGCTCCCTTCCACACCGGAAGGTCATCTGTGCTCCAGCACCCGGTGGAGGAGCTGGGTGGCCGCCACGGGTGGTGAGAGCTCCAAGGGGGCGGCCGGGCCGGTGACACCGTCTGTCACTTCCTGCGGGCTTGGTCACACCGATGTGGAGACCTGGAGCTGGGAAGGGTCCCCTGCGTCACTTGGCCCTCAGAGGACCCTCCCTGCCACCAACCTTGGTGTTCCTTTACACACGTGTTAAATGGTTGTTTTCAGTGGAAGGTGGGCGGTGAGTGGAGTGTGGAGGCCTGGGCACCCCCCGGGCAGAGACGGGTGTGGTTCCACCGTGTTGCTGAGGGATCCCCAAGGCCCAGCTGGCCCAGAACTCGGTGCTGGGGGCTGATCCCTGGCTTGGTTCTCAGACACTTTCATTTTCAGTGTCTGGTCCTAGGTAGGATGTAAGCCTGAGTCACGGTTGCCGAGCACTTGGCTATGGCACGCGACCTTATTTGGACATTTCTCAGAGACATAGTTTCGGAGTGTGCAAAGATGTGTTCTTGAGGGATATTTTTAAACTCCTTTCTTTGACAACTGTTTCTCGTAGTAATTAGTAAAATAGGCGAGTAGAGCACGGGAGGTGTCGGGAAAGCGTGAGGCTGCGAGTCACGCTGTTGGGGTCCTTCTCAGATTTGGAGTTTATGCTTATAGGATGTCAGAAGAAGGAGAGACAGGACCGGGTGGGGGGCAGCAGGTAGGGCTCTTAGACCCAGGGATGACCCCCAGCACTGCAAAATGTCCCCAGGGCCTGCCAAGAGGGATCCCTGAGCACAGAGATGGGGGTAGTAAGCCCCGGGCACTGTCAGGTGTGAACCCTACCTTCAAATAAAAACAGGGGAAAAAAGGATTTCCCCCCCCATCTTAGGGCCACACCAGGTGGTGCCCAGGTTACTCTTAGGCCTGTGTTCAGTGACCACTGCTGCTGAGGCTCGGGACCCACCTGGGGTGCCGGGGATTGAACCCAGGTCAGCTTCGAGCAAGACAAGCCCCTTCCCCCCTGTACGATCTCTCCGGCCCCCGAGAGAGAATTTCTATAAACCACTTTCAAAGAGCACTTGAAAATAATTCACTGCACACTTTTGCCCGAGCATCTTCACTGCAGTGTCTTTAGAATCTCCTAAATGAACCGCGAGGCCGTGTCTTGTGACTGGGTCCTTAAAGTGGGTTCAAGAGCCTGGTTGCTGTCATTTGTCGCTGAGTTGGAACGAGTTGCCAGACAAGGTCTGACACAAACCTTCTCCCGCCATCCACCATCCGTTCTTCCATCTGCACGTCCATTTCTCCTGCCCTCTATTCACTGTCAAAATGCCTCTCTCCAGACCCCCCCCCGCCTCCCTCATTCCTGGTGCAGCTCTGTCTCGGGGTGGGTCAGAAACGGCCCATACTCCCGCCCTAGAGGGCTCTCTCCACGGCAGGACGGTCCCGAGCTTCACGTCCACCTCTCGAGTGTGTGGTTTTGACTCTCCGTGAGTCACGCAGAGCTGGGCGACCAGCCCTCGTCATTTTGCTGTGCATAAATTCTGGTGGACTGAGGTGATGCCTCAGTGAAACTCACACTCGAGAACTGAGTTTCCGAGTGTGACGGCCCCAGATCCTCGCCGAGATGGGCCCTGTGGCTTTGCACCCACAGTCGTTCTCATAAGAAGATGACAGACCGTCGGGAGGCGGGGCTAGAGTCAGTTCCCAGGAAAACCAAGTGTCAGTGTTATTTAGGGGACTCGAGAGAAAGTTTAGAGATCGAGTTGTTTTTATGGGAAAGATTGTCTGAGAAACAGATACTGAGTCATTTGGAAACTCGCACTTGTGTTCCTCCCTGGTATCAAAGAAGGGGAGTTGCCCGTGCCAGAGCTTTGGGGGGAAACGCGTGACTTTGGAGCCAGTCCTAACTATTCGGTTCCTAGGGCTCCAAGGGGCAAGACCTCTCTCTCTCTCTGTCTCTGTCTCTCTCTGTCTCTCTTTTCTCTCTCTCTCCCTATGCTTTATTTAAACACCGTGGTTTACAGAGTTGTTCCTGATGATTTGTTACAGGCGTTCAGTATTCCAACCCCAACCCCACCACCGCTGTCTCCAATTTTCCCAGCCACCCCTCGAGCCTGCCCCATAGCAGGCCCACAATCATTTATTTTACATTGCTTGTTGGAGCGATAGCACAGCGGGTAGGGCGTTTGCCTTGCACGTGGCTGACCCGAGTTCGATTCCTCCGCCCCTCTCGGAGAGCCCGGCAAGCTACCGAGAGTATCCCGCCCGCACGGCAGAGCCTGGCAAGCTCCCCGTGGTGTATTCGATATGCCAAAAACAGTCACAACAAGTCTCACAATGGAGACGTTACTGGTGCCCCCTCGAGCATATCGAGGAGCAACAGAACAACAGTGACAGTGTTTCCAATACGTTGCTAAGAGAATGGTCAAAAATGTTTCCTTAGACGATAATCAGTGTAACTTGTTGTGTATCAAGATGCCGTTACAAGTCAAGCCTTGTGTGTTAATGATTTGTTTCACCGAGAGTGGTTGGCTCCAGTTCCATTCCGTCCAATCTGGATTGCCAACATTGGATTGCCAATGTTGTAGAGGTTGGAGATGTCACGGCAGGAAGTCCAGAATATTTAATTGGGAAGTCCAGCTGGAGTTACATCTTTAACTGGGCAGTGGCTCTGGGCTGTGGGTGTGACTGCGGGGCTTCTGGGAGGACGGGGAGGTGGGTGGAGGGCGCCCATCCGGACTCTGAGAAAGCCTGAGGATGGCAGTCACGGGGACCCGTCGCACCCACGCACTCTTAGAAGGTCGATTTCTTGGTGAGACTCAGTCCCAAGCCCACGGGGTCCAACCAGGGGCATGGCCGCAACCTTGGAGGGTGGGAGTGACCGTCTCATGGGGCTTTGTTTGGGCAGGCACCGGCCTGTCCCCTCCAGGGTGTCCTGGATGCAAGCCTCCTCTCTGTTCCAATGGCGCCCCCCTGCCCCGCCTTGGGTGGTGCCGTTAATCGTCTGCTTGGGTGGGATGGCGAGGCACTCCGGTCCGAGTCACAGGGGTCAGCCTAGCTGGACTCATCCTGTGACCCCAAGGTCAAAAGAGAAATCAATCTCCCCAGCTCCCACCAGCTGGACAGCCCCAAGGAAGTTGCAGTGGTTACCCCCAGACCTGAGCCGGGACCACTCAGAGATACCAGTGTCGTCTCCCTGCCGCTGAGAAGCCACTCGCCTCCCAGAGGCCAGCCGTCCCCGCTGCGTCACTCCGCGGGGCCTTTGGCCCTCCCCAGATACCATTCGCTGTTTCTAGGTTTGAGAAGCCTGTTGAGTCACTTTGTGCTGATGGGGGGGAAACCTTTTAACCATGAGCCCCAGACAGCAGGACCCCCATACCCCCATGGCTACCCCCTAGCCAAGAGTCTGGGGAGGCTGCGGATTCACACCCTCAGATGGGTCTTAACACACACACACACACACAGACACACACACAGAGACACACAGAGTTCTGTAATGAATATTTGGGAGAGGGTGTGCCTTGGGAGTAAAGGATTATAATAAATTTCCCTAAAAAGCCTGCCATGTAGACTAGAGACTGAACACAATGGCCACTCAACACCTTTATTGCAAACCACAGCACCTAATTAGAGAGAGAGAACAAAAGGGAATACCCTGCCACAGTGGCAGGGTGGGGTGGGGGGAGTTGGGGGGAGATGGGATTGGGAGGGTGGGAGGGATGCTGGGTTTATTTGTGGTGGAGAATGGGCACTGGTGAAGGGATGGGTTCTCGAACTTTGTATGAGGGAAACATGAGCACAAAAATGTATAAATCTATAACTGTACCCTCACGGTGATTCACTAATTAAAAATAAATAAATTAAAAAAAAAAAGGAATAGACTCTATCAGTGGATGGAGTGTAAGGGACTGGAGAGATGGTAAGGCGGGTAGGGCGCTTGCCTTGCACATGGCTGACCTGGATTTGATCCCTAGAATCCCACGTGGTTCTTCGAACCCAGCCAGGCGTGATCCCTAATCACAGAGCCAGGAGCCAGCCCTGAGCACAGCTGGGTTTGCCTCCAAACCAAAATAAACAAATAAATAAATAAATCTGAATAAAAAGATGGTGTTTGACACACAAGCAGCTGATTAAAAGGCTCTTTTCAAGACTTGGAGGCCCTGTGTAAAGCGAAGGCCACCTTAAAGGATTTCATATTCAGTGCCTCTTGGTTCCCTTTTATTGGTGATGACCTCTGACCTCTTTTATTACTCCCGAGACTGTATTTCCTAACTCTGCAGGGGTGCTGCCTTTCATCTCTCTGGATTTCTCCTCCTCCTCTTTACTTTGGGATTAGCAGCACTCTTCACCCAATACCCTTTCTTCTTGAGAGTTGGTTCCTCTCTCCTTGCCTTCAAACGTTTGAAGACAGGAAGTCCTCACTTCACTTGGCCCAGAGTTCTTAGAAACTGTGGCTTTCAGTGAAACATGTAAAGAAACCAATCTGACCATAGTCTAAGGGATGTAAACAAGCGTTAAGTCCCAGTGGTATGTTTCCGGTCACAAAATAACATCTAAAACCCAAGACACCCCCACCAGATCCCACCATTACCGAACGATCACTTGCACACTTCCGTTCATTCATTCGCTCCTTCATTCTTTTGGCACCCGGGGCCATCCCAGTCCAGTTCCCAGAGGCCTCACCCACAGCTCAGGGCATGGGAAGGACATTCCCAACACTCAGCCCCGTTGCCCACCTTCACATGGACTCCGCCTGGGGGCCACAGACCCCCCCAGGTACACGCATATGGTTGGGGGGAGGGAAGTGGAGTCCCCGCGGACAGTGACCAGCCAGGAATCGGTTGCTCCGTCCTCATCAACGTTGTCGCCAGACAGTGCTCGGTGGGACCACGTGACCCAGTTCCTGGATTTCGGTGGAGCTGGACCTTCCCGCTGTTTCCTCGTGCTTCTCTCCCCCCCCCCCCCACCCGACTGTCTGGAGGGCTGTGTCCACGCGGCCTTTGTCTCTTCTCTTCCTCTCCCCTCTGCTCTTCACTGTGCTTCCTCCCGGGTGACACTCGCCTCTCTCCTGGCCCGAGGGGAGGGAGCACTTCAGGGGCGTGACAGTGGCCGGAGGAAAGGAGGAATCCAGTGCTGGGGAGAGCATCAGCAGCAGAGCCGGACCCCCGCCGCCCCTGAGGTCTGGTTCCGAGGGAGAGGGCGGGTGGGCCGGGAAGGAGCGGGCAGGGAAGCGTGCACGGCTGCAGGCCACGGCCAGGTACGGCCCGGGGTCAGCGAGAGGCTGTAAGGAGTGGTGGCCCCTGCCCACGTGGGGGTCTGTGTCTGGGGCTGACCTCCGTGACCAGGGTGCAACGAGGCTTAGCTCAGGTGTCCCCATCTGGGAGGCCAGCGGGTCCCCTTAGGGAGGCAGCTCGGCCACTGCGGATGTCCCACGGCCTGCTGATGGCCAAGGGCGATTGTCAGGCGCTGGGTGCCCGAGGGCCAGGAGCACGGAGGCCGGGCAGGACCCCCCGCCCAGTGCATCCGCCCTGTGCGCGGCTCAACTGAGCAGCCCCCAGCCTGTGCCGCCCCTTACACCGTGTTGGCCGCCACACCAGCCGCCGCGGCAGGCTTGAGGACGCCCCTTCCGCCCGGACTTCCCTGAAGGGCTCCCGAAGCCAGTCCTGCCCTTCCCAGCCCCCCTGACACCCACAAGCCCTGGGGGGCTCCTAACGGCCTCCGCCGACTGTGCTCCTTTGGAAACAGGCACTTCCTGTCCAGGCACTGGGGAGCGGGTTTGAGGTTCATCTCACCGCCACCTCTTCTTTCCGTGGCTCCGGGGCCGGGGAAACCCTCTGGCCTGCTCTGGGCCTGGCACCTGGGCTGCTGCTACTGCAGGGAGGGTCCTGCCCAGCCCCACCCCCATCTCTGAGGTGAGCCCCCGGCAGGCCACAGACACATACCCGCCCCCGCCAAGACGCCCCCCGGGATTGCCCCACCTGACGGTGCTCAGGGCTGACCATGCACAGGCGTCATCCCTGGGGGGTGCTCCTGGGGACCATACTGGGGATTGAACTTGGGTCACCCACGTGTCAGGCCAGTGCCCTACCGACTGGACTCTCTCCGGTGCCCAGAACATTTCCGGACTAGATTGTGTGAGGCCAGGAATCTGACGCTACCCACTAGACCACCTGGGTGGCTCCTCCTCCAGATCAGTGCTCCCCAAAGCGGGCTGTGTCCTAGGGCACTAGCACCCCGGGGCCACCGGGGAAGGAGGTTCCAGACAGCTTGAAATGCAGGCTGGGGACCGGACACGGGTGCTGGGTTGGAGAGAATCTTCCTCGACTCCCTTTCCCCTGGCCGCCCGGGGGGCCTGCGTCGGACACGAGTCTCTGTTGGGGTGTGAGGAGACGCGGGACTCGGGGCTCAGCAGCGGGGGGCTGGCCTGGCCTCCTAACTCGGGGCCGGCTCAGCGAGAGGATTCCGGGAGCTGGGGGCCAGGTGGGTGGTCCCTGGACCGGCCATGCACCCGTAGAGCTGCAAGCGTGCACCGCAGCCCTAGGTGTGAGGGAGGGGTGGCCAGGAGTCGCCCGTGGAGAGAGCCAGGCCCTCGGACCCCTGGCTTCCGGCATGGAAAGGGCCTGGGGGTCTTTGTGGGCAGAAGGGGGCCCTCAAGAAGGCCTCAGGGCGCCGGCGCCGGGGGGCCGCTCCTGGTGACACTTAGCCAAGCAGGCGGAAAGAAAGGTCCGTGTTGGGCCCCCGAAGTGCTCCGGGGCCACACGGTGCCCACTCAGATCCCCGGGCGTGCGTGGCAGGTGCCCCTCGCCGTGGTGCCCCCTGCCTGGCCCCAGGCCTCAGAGTCCTCGGGGGCCTCTCCCCAGGAAGCTCGCAGCCTCCTCACCACACCCGTCTCCCCCCACCCCCCGACCCCGTTCCTGCCCTCTGCGCCCCGCCAGCCAGGTCAGGGCGAGGCCCGGAGCGGGGCTGGGGGCAGGCAGGCAGGAAGGCAGCGCCCGCCCCGGGAGCGGGGCTCAGGGCTGCGGGCAGGGCGCGGCCTCCCCCGGGCGGCTTCCTGGCGAAGCAGCCGCAGACCCGGCACAGGTGGGGCGTCGGAAACCGCGGGGCCTCGAACCCGACGCCGCAGCCGTCCAGGGCTGAGCGCTCGCTCACACAGGAAAAGGGGCGGAGGCCTCGGCAGCCCCGGGCCTGAGCCAGGCGGGCCCTCTGCCCTCGGGAGCCCAGAGAAGAGGGTGCCGGGCAGGGGACGCTGGGTGGACGGCAGGCAGGGGACGCTGGGTGGACAGCAGGCAGGGGCACTGGGTGGACGGCAGGCAGGGGACGCTGGGTGGACGGCAGGCAGGGACGCTGGGTGGACGGCAGGCAGGGACGTTGGGTGGACGGCAGGCAGGGACACTGGGCTGGACTGTGGCTTCCCAGCCCGGCACCAGGCACGCACTTGCGGAAATAACAGGATTTGGAGCGTGGTGTTGCTTCTCACCCCAGCCTGTGAGGCAGCAGGGAGTGCGGGCACGGGCTTGGGGCTGGGGTCTCCCTTGCTCCGGAACAGGCCCCAGGACGCCCCCGCCCCAGCCAGGGGGAGCTGTCACCTGCCCCCACTGGCGGCCTGCTTGTGCAGTAGGCAGGCGCCCGGCCCCTCCATGGACCGAGAGGAAAGGAGGGGAGGGGAGGGGAGGGGAAGGAAGGGGAGGGGAGGAGTGCCCATCTCCTCCATGGACCGAGAGGAAAGGAGGGGAGGAGAGGGAAGGGGAGGGGAGGAGTGACAGGCCCACACCTACTCACTGCAGTGCTCTCTCTCTGTCTCTCTCTGTGTCTCTCTGTCCTTCTGTCTCTGTCTCTGTTTCTCTATCTCTTTGTTTCTCTGTCCTTCTGTCTCTCTGTTTCTCACTCTCTCTCTGTCTCAATCTCTATCTCTCTGTCTCTCTGTCCTATCTCTCTGTCTCTGTCTCTCTCTCCGCTCTCTGTGGGAATATGCAGAGTGGAGTCCCTGCCCTGAGATTCAACTCCCTGTAACTCTGGGGCAAGGCCCAGAAACCTGTCCATGTAACAGGCGCTCTTGGCCCTGGGGACTGTCCAGTCCACTGCCTCCAGCCTCCAAGACGCTTCCCAGCCTGGGGCTTGAATTTAGACACTGAAGAATGCATCTCTGATTTGATGGGGAAACTGAGGGCCAGAGGAGTTAGGTGACCCCCTGGGAGTCACACGGTGGCTTGACTTCTGTCTGATGCCTCAGGCCACTGCTTCCTTCCGTCTCCCTGACAGGCGGCCGTCTCCTCACTGGCTGCGGGTACGGCCACGAGGAGGCAGAAAGGAGGCGCGGACGAAGCCTTGGTCTGACCGAGCAGGATGAAATAGAGCAAATCCGGCCCGACCCCCTGAAATGCTCCACGCCTCCTCTCAGGGCCTGCGAAGGCAGGTCCCTCACAGGGGCCTGAACAGTGTCACGCCACCTCTCAGAACCCGCCAGGCCTTATCTGATGTTCCGAGCGTCTGTCCCCCGCGCCCCCGCTCCCTAGGAGGCAGGGGGTCCGCTGGCCGTGGCTTCTGGGAACGACCTTATTTGGAAATCGACTCTGTGGCTGTCATTGGCAGTTAAAATGAGGTCATCTGCATTGGGGTGGGCCCCCAGCGCCCGCCCCCACCCCCGGCCCCCAGCTGTCCTCCTTAGAGGTGAGGCGGCCCAGCCACGATGAAGGGAGGGGTCCTGGGAGCACAGAAAGCCCAGCAGACCCCTTACAAGCCACCGCCCGTCTAGGCTAGCCCGTGGCCAGCAAGCGCTGACCAGGCCGAGGAAGGACCATGCCCCGGAAGCCCCAGGGCAACCTGCGGCCTTCCCACATCCTGCGTTCTCGAGGCCAGAGCTGCACGAGCACTAATACTCATCGTCTCGAGCCCCAGAGCCGGGCGCCGTCTGGGGTGGCGGCCTCCAGAGTGAACATGGCCAGCCCCCTGTCCCACCACGTCACCCACGCGCTGCCGTCTTGGAGCACCCAGGGCCTGGCACCCCCGGGTGCAGCAGGCACGGACGGGTGAGGGGGGAGCACTCCCGTGCCCCGCCCGCCCTCTGAGCTGACCCGTCGCAGGCCGATCTGGCTTCTGTCCAAGGCGGTGTGTTTTTCTTTAAGATTCTTTCACGATACACATCGATTTGTGCTTTTTGATGCCTTTCCAAGCTCCCTCGAGCTTGTGTAATGTAAACTCCCCCCCCCCCAGGGAAATGTTCGAGAGACAGAAAGACGGAAAAATGGTAGCCACAAGCACTGAGTAAACACTCGCTCCTTTCAGAACTTTCCTTCTGGGATGACATAGCTGTGGTGGCGGCCCCGGGCCCCAAAGAGGCCCACTTCCAACATTTATTTGGATCCTTCTGGCGGGTCAAGGACCTGCTCTAGGGAAAGTCCCTTAATGGACACTGTGGGGAGAGAAGTTTCTGGCAAAAAAAAAAAAAATCCAAAATGGAGTCTGCGGCCCATTTCAAATTTAATTTTCAATCAATAGGAGGTTCGCAGTGACCTTTGCTTCAGTTTCGGGGGACGAAAGAAACACTGAAATACGGTTGCTCCAACTCGCCCTTCCCACCAAGAATGGAAATCAGGTCCGGAGTGCTGTGAATTCAGTGGGCCAGTGACCTTATTTTCTGAGAGAGAGAGAGAGAGAGAGAGAGAGAGAGAGAGAGAGAGAGAGAGAGAGAGAGAGAGAGAGAGAGAGAAGAGCTGTGAGTGACAGCAGGCCTGTTATAAACCTGAACTGCTCAGCGCACGCAGCTCCAAGCCAGCTCCCCACAGTTCTCTGAATGCAAACCCACCTTCTATGGAGGGCGGAGTTGGACAGGCTCAGTTGGAGCTTCAAGCCCCCCCCCCCTCTCTCTCTCTCTCTCTCTCTCTCTCTCTCTCTCTCTCTCTCCCTCCCTCCTTTCTTTCCTCCTTCCTTCCTTCCTTCCTTCCTTCCTTCCTTCCTTCCTTCCTTTCTTTTTTCTTGCTTCCTTTCTTCCTTCCGTGGTGGGGACCTTTGGGCCACCCCCAGGGTGCCCAGGGCTTCCCCCTGCCTCTGTGTGTAGGGGGTCCCTCCTGGCACTGCTCAGGGATCCTGTGTGGGGCTGGGATTGGACCCAGGCGAGTGCCCTACCCACTGTCCTGTCTCTCTGGCCCCAGCCTGTGGGCTCACAGTCATGAGGTTAGGACCCCTCGGTGCTCCTCTCTAGGTTTGCCAGACACCAGTCTCTGGAATGTTCTATTGGGAGACCAGCACCTGCATGGAGCCAGGCCTTTACGCAGGCGAGAGCGAGCACGCCTGCTCCTCTGTCCGGGGCCGGAGCCTGAGCCCGTCTCTGCAGGGGGACCACCCGCCTCCTTAGAACTAGCTCTGCTACCTGTGCTGCTTTTGGTTCCTGGACCACACTGGGTGATGCTCGAGCGTTTCTCCTGGTGCTGCTCGGGGGACCATCTGCAAGGCCAGGGGTGGAGCCCAGGTGCCGTCCCCCTTCCTGGTTCCCCAGCCCCGGAACTCCGGGCACCTGGCAACACAGCCAGTGTCAGTGCTGTGGCCGCTCTCCGCCCTAAGCCTGGCCCTGTCCTTCCCCCCGTGCTCCATGCGACTGTCCAGGGTATCTACCCAGAGTGAAGGTCCTCCTCTCTGGACTCGGGGCCGTGTGCAATTTTTTTTTTTTTTTGCTTTTTGGGTCACACCCGGCGATGCACAGGGGTTACTCCTGGCTCTGCACTCAGGAATTACTCTGGCAGTGCTCAGGGGACCATATGGGATGCCAGGGATCGAACCCAGGTTGGCCGCATGCAAGGCAAACGCCCTCCCCGCTGTGCTATAGCTCCAGCCCCAGGGGCCGTGTGCATTTGCCTTAGGAGGGAGCAGCCTCCCCAGGGGGCCGAGCGCTGGGCTCCCGGGACAGCTCTCTGCAGCCCAGACTCGCACCCCTGGGCTCCAGCCCTGAGGCAGGCGAGCCCCGGACCCCAGCGGCCCTCTGTGGAGGCCCAGACGCGCTTCCTCTCGCCTGGCCTGAGAGGCTGGTCCCTGCAGGCACGGTCTCCTGGTGGAGAATTCCAGAGAGCTGGTGTCTCACAGTGGTTCCTGTCCTGGACCGTGGCAGGCTGGGCCGCTGGTCCCCAGTCAGAAACGGGACACCCCAGAGGGGCACGGAGTTAGGTTAGCTGTGGGTTAGGCTGTGACAGACGCGCTCTTGAGTCAGAGCTGACCGCTGGGACCATCAGAGCCCAGAGTTGCGATACCTACCGGAAGCCAGCGATTCCACAGCGCCCAGCCTGGGGCGGTGCCAGGCGGTGCCCAGGGGGTGGGGGTGGATGGACAGTGGCACTGGATCATCCCTGAAAGCTGCCCGCCCCAGGGCCTCGGGCAGCCCAGCGTGCCCCCGTGAGGAGAGCAGCAGAGAAGGAAACGTCTCGGGGCCTGCGCCCACCCCACTGTCTCTGCAGGCCCGAGGGACCAAGTTCCCGCTGCGACAGGCCATCCTCCCTGCGTGCGGTGAGCTTGGCCATCAGGAGCACCCCAGGAAGGCGGGCAGAGGAAAAGACAGACTCCCCGCCGCTGAGCGGGGCCCTCCCAGCAGGCAGGGACGCCGGCTGAGGGCCCAGGCACAAAGCCGGCCAGAGCCGGCAAGGTCGCGCTGGGAAGATAGAGGAAGGTTCTGGGCAGAGAAAGGCCCCCAGCTCACACAGACAGTGACTTGGCCAGAAAGACACAGGGTGACAGGGAACGGCAGGGACGGCCCCTCTGCGGACTCGGAAGGGGTGATACTGGCATTGGCGGGTCAGAGGAAGAACGCGCCTATGAGTGAATGAATGTTTTTGTTGTTGGTGTTTTTTTGTTGTTTGTTTGGGGGGGGGGGTTTCGGGCCACACCTGGCTGTGCTCAGGGCCCCAAATACGGAGCCAGGGATCGGTCCCAGCCCTGCCACATGCAAGGCCAGCGCCCTCCCCCGCCGGACGGTCTCTCCAGCCCATGAGTGCCTTTAACTCAGGGCTTGCACCCCGTCCAGCCCTCTGGGCTTCAGGGATGGGTGGGGTGGCTTGGTGGTCAGCGAGACGCGTTCTCCTCGAGGTGTCCCGTGGGGCCAGCGCTGGGCTGCCCTGGTGTGCAGAGAGGTGAGTGCCCCCAGAGCCCTGTTCTAGCTGAGCAGACCTGGGGCCCCGGGGACGGGCGGCCCAGGAGCCCAGGTCTCCATGCACCCCTCTCTGGAGCCGGTTCCCCTGGGGCGCAGACTAAAGGGGGCTTCGGTTTCTGCACGTTTCATGTGGCCTCTTTCAGAATTGAAATCCACTTGAAGTGGTTTGGGTTTCGCGCCTCCCCGCCCGGGGTTTGCCAAAACACCTTCGAACGCGCCCGCCGCGGCGTCACCCCACGCCCGGCTCTGAGCATGCGCGGAGGAACCCGCGGGGGCAGCTGAGCGGTTCTCGGGGAGTTGGGGGCCCCCTCCCCGCCGCCCACGCAGCAGAGGGTCCCTTCACCTTCCCCTCCCCGCAGGTGTACGCACTGGGACTCCGAGGAGAACAAGACCCCCCTTTCCGTGTGCAGATTTGGGAGACCCACTTCCTCACGGCAGCGCCCCCGTCCTGCACGCGCCCCCAGTCCGCTCTTTGAGCCCCAGGCAGGGGGACGCGGGTGAAGCTTGCTTCGTTCTGTCGCTCGAGGTTTCATCTCTGTCATCTCTCTACCCCCATCCTGGCCTCGTTGTTGATTTTGAGGGGGGGGGGGGTGTCTCTCACATGCCCCCAGGGCGGTTCAAAGACAGCGCTGAGTTCTCTTGGCTCAGGAGACCAGGAGGTTGGAGGGGGTCTGGTGGGGGGGGGAGTGAACCCTTCTGCCTTGCTCTGTTTCATGGCATGCAGACCGGGGTCTCTGTAGGGACGCCCAGCGGCGCCACGCCCACCTCACCCCCTCTGCCTGTAGAGGCGGGGAGGCGTGTCAGGGTTTGGGGTCTCCCTGGAAGATCAGCAGCACCCGGAATCCCACACTAGTGCGAGGAAGGGCCGGGGAAGGGGCTTGCCAGGATGGATTGGCCTCGCACCCCCCTGGCCGTGCCAGCAGCAATCCCGAGCACAGAGCCAGGAGTAGGCCCTGAGCACCTCCGGTGTGGCCCCCAAATACAAAAGCAACAAGAAGCAGCCATGGGGGGGGGTGGCGCAGGGTGGGGTGGGGGTAACTCGGCTCAGCCGGTGACCCAGGGAGCCCACCCTGAGGTGGCAAAGGTCACCAGCAGCCCTGCCATATTTGGAGGTCAGAGACATGGAGGCGACTGTGAAGGAAACTTTGGATTTTCATGGGAACGCCTGGAGGGAGAGGCCTCTGGGGCCCACACACCGTTATTTTCTTTTGAGTGGCTGGGGAGGCAGGGGCAGGGTCCTAGGCTGTGGGCGCCTCCTGGGTTTAGGTGGGCACTACCCAGCTGCCTGGGTCACGGCCCCGCAGGATGCCCGGGAGCCTTCTCGGCCAGGGCGCTGTGTCCCATGTGCTAAGCTCTTGGGGAATGGGGGGACGGGGAAGCCCCCGCGTGCAGCTGCTGGCAGTCCCCAGAGGCTCCGCTCAGGAGGGGGCCTCACACGGCAGGGGGAGACGCGATTTCCTTCTCAGGTGGGAACAGGCCAGAGACGCGGACAGCCCTGAAGTCTCAGACTCACAGACAAGCCTGAGCCCCTCCCCGGCCTCCTCTCCCGCTCTTCTGGGGGTCCCGAGGCCTTCCCCTACGCCCCCCACCTCCACGCACTCCAGTGAGCTGAGAGAAAGCCCGGGCTGCGCCCGGTCCCCAGACCCCAGCACGAGCTTCGCGTCCGTCCTCAGAGGCTGCTGGCTGGGGAACAGGCCTTGAGGTCCCGCACCCGTACCCTGCACTCACCCACAAGTGAGAGGGAGCTCGGGCTCTGCGGGGGCTCCAGGTTTGAGGGCCCGTGAACCCCCAGGACCAGTGCCGCCCTCCTTTGGATCAGAACCCATGTGTGTGCTTCCGGGCCTGCCTGGCCTCCGCCTGAGGTTTGAGATTTTCTTTTTTTTTTGGCAGGGGGGAGGTGTTGGGGTCACAGCTGGTGGTCCTTGGGGGTGCTCAGACAGGAGACGATGCTGTGCTGGAGAAGATACCGGGGTCAGCCACACGGAAGGCAACACCCTACACGCCCCCCCCCCCCCCGCCGCCCCGGTGCTAATCTCTCTGGTTCAAGATCCGGGATTTTATGGGTCCTCTGTGGGGTGGTTATGGGGCGAGGGGGGGGGTTTGGGACGAGCGCCACACTCACCCTCTGGGGCTGGCTTTCCGGGTGCTGCTGCGCCACCCTAGGGGTTATTTGCATGAGAGGAAGTGAGAGTGGCTGGGACAGCCCCTTCCCCAAAACCGCCTTGAAGTCACAGGCCACAGATGGGCCATGGGCCAAGGCAGGGCACGCCTCTCTGCTCAGCGCCCAGGGTCACAGGGTGTAGAGGCGGCCGCACCTCCGCCGTGACCTTGTTTCTGCAGGGGGACCCTCAGGAAGCAACTCGTCCCGGAGTCCTCGGAGTAAACAGACCCACCAGCCCGTGACCACGCGGGGGCGGGAAGTGCTGGGACGTCAGGACCCACCACCACCTGCTTCTCTGCCCCCATTTTCCAGGCCAAAGGAAGGCACTGATCCTTGTTCAAATCTGCAGGGGTGGGGACAGTGCAGTCACTCGTGCGCATTCCTTGGGTGCGCTTGACCTGGGTTCCATCCCCAGAACCAATGCAGGCCCTGCGCACCTCCAGGCGAGGCTAGCACCCTCCCCCAGAGAAACGAACAGCAGGGGCTGGAGCGATAGCACAGCAGGAAGGGCACTTGTCTTGCACGCAGCCGACCCAGGTTTGAGTCTCAGCATCTCATAGGGTCCCCCAAGTCACCTACTGGAGTAATTCCTGAATGCAAAGCCAGGAGCAACCCCTCTGCATCGCGGGTGTGACCCCCCAAAAAAGCAAAAAACAAAGCGAATAACAAAAAACAAACAGCCCACTCCCCTACAGAGTGAGCCCCTTACACACTAGGCATCAGGAGAGGAATTCTAGACATGGGGGGCAGGGTTAATGGGGTGCCCCTGCCCAGAACCCCAGCCCCCTCTCCCAGAGCTCATCAGTGGCACTGCCCCGTTCTGAGCGGGCCTGTTGGAGTTTCTGGCGCCATCACGACGCTCCCTGGGCTGGTGAGCAGGTTCCACACGTGCCTTGTTGACATAAGTGACCCACTCCGCGCTGAAAAGGCGTCAACATCGCTTCCCCTAAGACCAGGGCAAGAGGAGACGGAAGGAACGGAAACTTGCACATAGCACAGCCTGCCAGCAGCGAGCGGCAGCCCGGGGCTCCCGTCTCCCTTGGTTCTCGCGCGCCCGAGAAGCCCGTGCGCCCCAGCCCCGCGGTCAGGGTCAGGTAGAGAAACAGGATCCAGACGAGGCCAGCACTGAGCCGGGCGTGGAAGAGGCGTCTCCGGCCCAGGAAGCTTGTCTGTGGGGTGCTGGCGTGCCAAGAAGCCTGCAGCAAACTGGGGATCGAGTTCTTGGTGTTGGGGTCCTGGAAGGGGGGGTGCATGTGCTACATTGCTACAGTGCTACAGGGTTGCTACAATGTTGCAATGCTACAGCTACATTGCTACATTGCACAGCACAGGGTTCTGGCTATGATCCCCCCCCACCCCTCCCGGGATTCTCAGTACACTCGGCAGGATGGGCATCTTTCAAGTTCAAGCGACCTCATGCCGATTGCAGCAAACGTGTCCGCCTGGTTTTCCCGGAGGCACGTGATTTCCCCGGGGGGAAAGGGGCTAACGCGTGGACAAAGCCAGGCCACGCCCAGACCGCACTGCGCAGGCGCGGAATTTACACGCACCTGTGCCCGGCCCTCTCCGTGCATGGTTGGAATTTACACGCACCTGTGCCCGGCCCTCTCTGTGCGTGGTGAGAGTTTACTCGCACCCGCGCCCAGGCCTGCATGCACACCTGCATCCAGCCCGCACCGCGCAGGAGTGGAACCCATGCTCAGCATAAAGCCGCCAGGTCAGTGCCCACGTGACTTGTCCTAGCAGCTGGACAAGGAGGAGCTGGAGGCTCCTGGCGGGGAAGTGACTGAGGGCGGGAGACGCGGGGTCCTTTGCTCCTGCCCTTGGCGAAGGGAACCTGAGGCCTCTCCTGTTGGCTGGTGGCGCCATTGACCACAGCTCTGCTGAGCTAGGGGACCCGGGACCCGATTCCTACCCGGGTCTCAAGTCTGAGCAAGACTGTCCACACCCCACGCCCCTGGAGGGCTGGAGGGGTTCAGGGGGGACCCTGTGTTTTCTTAATGTCTGTTTTGTTTGGATTGAAACAGTCATACTGGGTGTGTGTGTGTGAGAGAGCGAGAGAGACAGAGACAGAGAGACAGAGACAGACAGAGAGACAGAGACAGAGACAGAGCCAGCCCATCTAGCCAGGATGTGGATGTGCCAGGGAACTGCCCACAGATGGGGTGAGATCAGGTCCAGTGTAGCATGAGGCAGGAGCCTGGTCCCCCCCAGGGTGGGCTGCACCCCACACTTACTGACCGGTCCATGCTAACAGGTGAGGAAAACTCGCCTCCAGTCCATGACTCAGTTGACAGATCCTGCCTGTCCCCAGGACTGTCCTCTGGACCCCTCCTGAGAAGGACAAGTCCACCGTGGGCGGCAACGGAGGTGTCCTCAGACTGGGAACTCTCTCCGCTTCCATTCTCTCTTAAACACACATCCCCACACTCGTTCTTGTTTTAACACCCCCCCCACATGCATTCTCTCTTTAACACACATGTCCCTGCACCCCTACATACATGCATTGTCAGTTTAACCACCCCTCCACACACACTCACTGCCCCTTTAGCGCGCGCGCGCACACACACACACACACACACACACACACTCACACTCACACATTCTTCATGGCCTTCTCACGTTCTCACTCTGGAGAGGGACACTGCCAGAACAGGCCCAGCCATTGCCAGCTCCCGAGACACCTTGCCTCTGGGCCACACCGTTTATTCCAGGATGAGGGATGGTGACTTAGGAGGGCTTCCAGGGCTGAGGACCCGGGAGAGAGAGACACTCGAGTGAGACCCAGTGGTACCCAGGGGAAACTCTCAAGAGGCGTCCCACCTGCGGACGATGCATGTGCATGAGACGGCGCTGAGGAGGACAGAGCCAGCTCTGCTCCCCGACTCCACGCGCTCGCTGGCGCTCATCAGGCTAAGCTGAGGCAATGCACCCTCCTTAATTAACCCAAGGAGGAAAAGTTCTTGAAAAATAGGCCTGATTCTCATAATTCCACTTAGGAGATCTATCGGTGCTTGGAGTCTAGTAACCCCGATGGCAGATGATGAAACTCCCAGGGGTAAGAGAACGACTTAGCTCTAAAAGTCATTGCTTTATTCCAAGGGCTTTTTAAAGAGTATATTTCATGGCAGAACAAGGATTGGTGCAGGCAAGAGCTTGCTCCTGCCCTGATTGGTGTAATGCTTCCTCCCGCCCTCTCCTTTCCTTACAAAAGGATTGGTGCAGGAAAGAGCTTGCTCCCGTCCTGATTGGTGCAGGCAAATACTTGTACCCGCCCGTCCCTTTCCTCACAAAAGGATTGGTGCAGACAAGAACTTGCTCCTGCTCTGATTGGTGCAGGAAAGCGCTTGTTCCCGCCCTCTCCTTTCCGCACAACAAGGATTGGTGCAGGCAAGAGCTTGCTGCCACTCTGATTGGTGCAGACAAGCAATTGCTCCCACCCTCTCCTTTCCTCACAACAAGGATTGGTGCAGACAAGAGCTTGTTCTCACCCGGATTGGTGCAGACAAGCGCTTGCTCCCGCCCTCTCCTTTCCACACGAGGCTTTAGCCTACAGGACTTCCTGGAGCATCTCCTAGAAGGTGGATGCTGAATTGTAGTCTCGAGGGTCTCGGCCCTGGGGTGAGCTCGTGGGAGCAAGGCTGCAGCCCACGTGTTCAACGTGCAGGTGCAGGTGGAATTCAGAAGGGCCTGGGCGCATGTTCCTGAGAGTTCAGGCCTCTGCATCAGGCGTCGCGTGGGATGCTTTGGAGTGTTGGAGGAGGGCAGCCTGGAGAAGGCTTTTCCTCTAGGGCATGACTTACGAGCCAAACCAGGAGCCGCTTCTGGCTGGGAGGCAGCATTTGCCGGTGGCCTCAGGGCTCCAGTCTCCTTTGAGTTCACAAAGGCACGTAGCTAATGAGTCACGAGGACCCCTGGAAAGTGCGTGATCACAGTCGGGAATTGAGGGCGCAGGGTGGTGTCTGAGGCTCCGGTCAGTTTCCAGGCTGGACCACCCTGTCGGTTGCCGCTTGGCTGCTCTGATCTTGTGAGTTCTGCCCGAGCAGATGCTTCCTCTCTCCCCTCCCTCTACACTGGGAGGCGGGAGAGGCAAGCTCAGGGCCCACTGGGGATGGTAGCTCATTCCTGTGATCCGGTCCCCCAGTGGTCAGCTGCTCTGTCTTAGCCGGCTGGAGGGCAGAAAGAAAAGGGACTGTCCTAGGATCCAGCCAGAGCCCTACAAAGGGGAGCCAGGACAGGGGTCTCAGGGCTGGTATCAAACACTGGAGTCTCCCTGCCTCGTCTCCTTACCGCTCCACCCAGCAGCCTCCCCGAGTCCGCCTCTCTGCTCTTCCACTCTGGACTGTCCTGTCCGTAGCAGTAACTGTAGATGGATGGGGTTGGCCTGCCTGGGTCCCGAAGGGTCTTGCCACGAGCAGGAAAGTAGCATCGAGGCACCAGGACCTAGGAAGGGACCAGAGGGGGCAGGGGTGAGATGCAGGCTTAGGGCCACCTAGGAGAGACCCGTGTCAGCTCGGTTGCCCCCCAGGAGGGCAGCCGCTGGCCAGGCTGTGTTTGCAGAGAAGAGATGGGCAGCCCGTGCACACAGGCATTCACACACGCACACATCCAAGCTAATCATCACAGAATCTGAGAGCTGACGTACCCTCCGTCCCTCCCCCACCCCCACTCCCAACAGAAAAACTCCCTTGAAGGTTTGTGGTTTAGAAGGTAGCAAAGATGCCTTGACTAAGCTTGGTAGGAGGAAGAGAGAAAACAGAGGAAGGGGAAGAAGGGTCGTGTACCTGCGCCTCCCTCCCCCGCCACACGCAGAATGATTGTCGAGCAGGAACCAAGGTCAGTGGCAGGCCTCTTCCGTCTGAGCGCCCGCACCTGGAGTCAAGTTTTGATGCAGACTCTGAAGAGTCCTAAATTTTCAGGATATGAAAAGTGAGGCTCTCCTTGTTCCCGCTCACATTCCCTTTTTGACCCTCCTCTGGCCGATTCTCCTGGCTCTCTTGGTTACACTCACAGAATTCTCCCCCGGTGCAGGCGAGAATGTCGCGCTGACCTGGCCAGGTAGCTTGGGTACTGTTAGGCGCCAAACACCTGTTATGAGCTCAGGGACGGGCTGTGAGCCTGGCTCGGTGTGTGGGTTCCGTGGACTAACACCTGGCTGCACTGTAGAAATATAGGAAATTAAAGTTTCTCCCATCTGTCTCTGCACAAGCCCAGGGTCTTCCCTCGCCCCTCTCGGTGCTTCTCGGGCCTCTGCTGGGTGGCCTGCAGCCCGACTCTCGGCCCGGACACAGCCTCTGGTCCCCAGGAAAGTGCCCGGTCCCCTCCACCTCGGTCACCCGCTTTGTTGGCAAAGAGAGTCCTTCCAGAACTTCGTCTGTTCTCCAGATGCGTCGGACGGGCCAGGGAGGGTGACAGCATGTGAGGTGGCACTGATAAAGCCGTTTGCTGTTCTGGCTCCTTCCCTCTCCCTCCCTGAGGTCAGCAGCCTGGAACCAAGCATTCCAGACCTGCAGCCCCAGAGCTAGTCCTTCTGGCCCCCGGCCAGCATTTGGTGCACTTAAACACCACCCAGACAGCACCCAGGAGGCGCCGTGCACACCCGCCTCACTTCTTTAGGTATTCCCAAGGCTTTCAGAGCTCTGAGCCAGAAGGGCAGACGAAGACCAGATGTCTATTCCCTTGTATGAACCGGCCACATGTGCCTGTCCTGTGGCTCCGAGCCTTTGTTTGGACCTGAGCTGCAGGATCCGGGGGAATCCGATCTTCCCTCTTCCTGGATGAGTGGGACCCCCGCCTCGGAGTGTGTGACTCCCTTCCACCCCCCACCACCAGCTTCCCAGCCTGCCCGCCCTGTAGAGCAAATGTACCGAGTGATCTTTGGGAGCGCATCACCCAGCGGGGTTCGGGCAGAGCTGGGTCCCAGGACCCCCCTGGGGGAAGGGTCTCTCCAGGGAGCACTGGGCTAGGCACTCAGGAGGGTTCATGGCTTCTCGCCAAGTCTGCTCCCGAGGGAAGCTGTTGAGGGCAGGATCCAGGGCTAGCGGGCGGCCCTGTTTGCTCAGCCCCAGCCAGAGAACAGGTGTCCACTCTCCACTCTCCTCGCCAGTGCCCTCGGCCTGCAGACCCTGCCCAGCGGTTCCAGTGGACAGGGGCATTCGGCCTTGGCCGAGCAAACGTTGGCTTCCCTTGGGTCCAGAGCCTGCATCCCCCCGGCCCCCCACCCCTGCCCGGGGATGTTTCTGACCCCCGTCTGACTCGTTGCTCTGCGTACAGATGCCCACGTGGATAGAGCACAGGGCAGCGAGTGCTGGGGTGGGAAGGGCCCCCCCCCCCACACACACTGCTCTTCCCACGCTTACTAGCTGCAGGGACTTGGCTGGTTGCTCTCAACCCTTCTTTGTTTGTACCCCCCGGCCCCCAAGTGGCTGTCATGGCAGGCGTCCGACTCTCGCTCCGTGTGTCTCTCCGCATCGCCTCTGTCTTACACATGACTGTGTGCTGGGGCGTGAGCCGGTATCTGCTGAGCTGGCCTTTGGCTCTGGACATGCCGGGCCCGTGGCATAAGAGTCACCCCCAGATGTCTCCCCACATCCCCTCTGCCCTGCCCGTGACTGAGTGCCGGGAGCCTCTGCGGCTCTGACCTCAGCCGCGGGCACAGGCAAGGCTGGGCCTCGTGTCCACTCCGTCTGAGCCGCTGCAGGACCCATGCAGGGGCCGAGGGAGGGCAGAGTCCGTGCCAGAGGCCAGGCGAGGCCCCACCTTGATTATCCACCCCCAACTTTGGGGACCCCCTCACCTCTGTTACCTGCAGAGCCCGAGGGTGACATGTGGGGGTGGATAACAAAGGGGCCTGAGCAGTCAGGAGTTATTCCCGAGTGCGGAGCCAGGAGCAAGCCCCGAGCATCATCGCCAGGTGTGGCCCCAAAGTAGAACCTGATCCCTGATCCTCCTGGAGTTTCTCATCTAGTGATACACATGCCCACGAGTCAAATGGTTTGTAACGAATTGTCTTTTTTTGTTTCTTTTTTTGGGGGGGCCACACCTGGCAGTGCTCAGGCCGGGCCCAGGGGGACCACAGGGGGCGCTGGGGACCCGACCCAGGTGGGCCACATGCAAGGCAAACGGTTTACCTGCTGTTTCATCTCTCTGGCCTAGGGTTGACTTTTTACTTGTTTCTGGGGGTAACGTCGTTACAGTAGTGTCAAGGATTATGTATAAAAGGTTTTGCTGCAAAGTGAATATTAGCTGGAAGTTGATGGCTTTTATTAAGGAGAAAAAAACCCAAAAGAAGGCAGGGGAAATCTGATACACAACGGCCTTCCTTTCCGGCCCGTCTCCCGACGTCTTCACTCGATGTCTGCACACGGTCCCCACCTCTGCTCCTCTGTTCCCGCTGCCCACAGGCCCCTTACGGCCCCGCCCAGGAAGTGCCCATCCTGCGTCGCAGTGCCCCGCGAGGCGGGAAGGGCCTTGGCTCTCCCCAGCGGGCCAGACCTCTGCCGTAGGCACTGCTGGCTCGCGCCTCCTGCCTCTCCCTGTTGGTTCATCTCCAGATCACCTCGAGGTTCTCTGCCCTCTTCCCAGTGCCCCTCGCCTCCTCTCACCGGCCCTGCTTCCTCCCCTGCTCCGACGGGCCTTCTTGCTCCAGGTGACCCTGGCCTCGTTTCCTTCTCCTGCTTCCGTCGAGTCTGAGCAATGCCCCCCGCCCGCCTGCCATTGTTCCTGCCCTCTGCCCGCCAGCCCCGGCCCCGGCCCTTCTCACCTGGGCATGGCCGTGGTGCCAAGCACCTTTCCGAGGCTCAGCCAGGGCGGGGCGGGGGGTTGGGGGCGGTACTGCCACTTATCATCTTGGCATCTTTTGGGGCACTGTCACCTCTTTTCAAAGGTTAGAAATGAATAATTGGCAGAAACCAGTCATTTAGAAAGTACATGCCCCCTCCCCACCACCCCCCGCTTCTTCCCCTCGGCAAAGTTGAAAACACGCAGAAAATCCGGAGTTCCGCTGCCGGCGAGCTGGGGCAGCGGCGGGCACGACCCCCACACGGCCTGGACCCTCCCGGGCCGGGCTGCGGAGCCGGGAGCATTTCCGTCTCCCCGGGGGCTCTGTCCCCATCCTCCCCGCCATCCGGTCTTCATTCTAGCTTAACCTCTGCCCCCCGAGGAGCCTGTCGGGTGGGCGGGGGGCACACCAAGCGGTCTGTGAGCCCATCTGCTCTCCCACGATGGCAGCCAGAGGCCCCCAAAGCCCCGGGCACCGCCACCTGCCCTGGGGGATGCCAATTTGCTGTTTGACCGAGAGCCCTTACCTGTCTCACCCAGTGAAAGCGCTTCCTCCTTCCTTCCCTTCTAGAAGGATTTCTGCACGGGAGAAGGGGGGGTGCCGGAGTAGAGTGAGTTCCTGGGTCCCAGACTCTGGTGGCCAAGACTCAGAGCCCCCCCACCCCTGCCTCCCTCCTTGCCCCCCCCCAGGCCTCTGGGTTATTCGGGGCTGATGGGAGGAGGGGGGAGGGTCAGGGCTGGGCATGCTGGGGCGGGTGGGTGGGAGCGAGGAGCCAGTGTTGACGCAGCACCCTGCGTCGGGGCCCACCTGGACTTTGCGGGGTCAGGAAGGAGCAGGAGAGACCTGAACCCCGCAGGGGAGAGGAGAGGGTGGGGGCTGGCGGGAGCTGCTGCCTGAGCTTTTGCTCTGCAGTGGGACAAATACTTGGTGTCAGTATCCCCGAACCCCGTCTGGGCGTTTGTCTTCCTTCAGCCTAGGGGTGGGGGACTCTGGGACTCTGGGAGGGGGTGTCGGTTTGCTGACCACCTACAGGGCCTTCGGGTGCTGGCCCTCAGGCTGGACGAGCGTCCCAGGGCCCGGCTGCCTGGGAGTGGGGGGGCGCCCTGGGCCCGTCCCCGGCAAGTGGAGCGAGGGGGCCGGCCTTTGAAGGGAGGGGGGTCTCCGGAGCTCACACAAGTGCTCTATGTTCCAGCCGGGCCCGTCCGACCGCGGCAGCCTGCTGGGGCCTGACCCCAAAATTCTTCTGCACCCCCAGGGCCCCACGGCTCCTTGTTCCTTCCCCAGGGCCAGCCCAGGGTCACTGTGGGGTTGAGAGAAGGAGCCAGAACCCCGGGCGGGAATGAATAGGCAACTTGAGTGGGTACAAGTGCCCATCAGAGACGTTGATGAGAACAAACGGGCCCCGGGAGGGAGGGCGGCAGGGCGGGCCTGACGCGGAGGAGCAGGGGTGTCAGAACTCGTGCCCTAGACCCTAGCGGCAGGCAGTGTAGACGGCCTGTAACTGCACCGAGTGGGGGTGGGGTCGGGGATGTGTGTGAACCCCCACCACCCGCTGCAGGGTGGCACAGCGAGAGCCTCCGAGCCCCCAGCCTGCACTGGCATTGTCTTATTGGGGGAGGGTGGGGGTGGGGTCACACCCAGCACCGCTGAGGGGCCAGTCCTGGCGCTCTGCTCAGGAGTGACCCTCGGGGGTGTGGGTGGGGGACCCTTGGTGAAGCCAGAAATCTGGCCGGGTTCCACCATGTGCCTTATGCCCTGGACTCCCTCTAGCCGTGCTCTGATCAACAGCAGCAAATCACCCTGCTCAGTGCAGGCTTTGAGCCCTACACCCCCACCCTAACACACACACACACACACACACACACACACACACACACACACACACACACACACACACACACACACCCTGCTTTTACTTTCCTTTTTGCATCATACCAGAGATGCACAGGGGTTACTCCTGGCTCTGCACTCAGGAATTACTCCTGGCGGTGCTCAGGGGACCCTATGGGATGCCGGGGATCGAACCCGGGCTGGCCGTGTGCAAGGCAAACGCCCTCCCTGCTGTGCTAATGTCCCAGCTCCGCAACCTGCTTTCTTAGGAACGTGCAGACCAGGCCCAGGGCGGCCCCGGGTGATGGCTGCAGGACCGAGCTCAGGGTGCAGCCATGTCACCTTCTCGTCTCCTTCCCAAGGCCCTCAGTTCTCAGGCGTCACTGAAGCACCAGACCTCAGCCTGTGGGTCTACACCCGCGGGTCACTGCCTGGCTCCTGGTTCCACAGCCCAGCACCGTCGTGCAGTCCTTGCCGTCCATGACCTGCAGAGGGGCATATTCACAGGCCCCGGAGAGGCCCACGGGATGCTGCCAGCCGAGCCCCGGCTGCTTCTGCCTCGTTCTAGAATGTTCTTTCTCCGGGAAGAGACATTCAGTGGACAGGATGAGCGTCTAAGGGGCCCTTGTCTCATGGGCTCCCCACCGGCCTCTGTCTCACCACAGCACCATCCTGCCCGATGGCCCTGGCGGGGCAGAGCACGGGCGGGCAGAGAACCCCTCTGGGTGGGTCTGAGGCTGTTTCCTCACCCGTCTTCCTTAGGGTCATTCCCGGTTCTGAAATAGTGGGGCAGTGCGGGGACCTTCGCCTAAACCTTTGTGCACCGATAAGTGTTCGCATCACCAGGGCAGCGGGCACGGTGTCGCCGACTCCCGGACGTGATGGAACGACAGACACAGCAAGCCCAGAACCGGACACGGGCACAGTGCTGGGAGTGCAGAGATGGCCTTTCCCGGGCACCTCGCTCCCCATGGGCACACCTTCCTTCCCGCTGTGCCTGTAGCTCTCTGGCACCTTGTCCCATGCCCGGGGGGAGGCTTTTTCAAAATTGTGTTTCACGGGATTGGCGTTGGCTTATCACGTCATGTAGGTTTCAGGGGTGCGGCTAGGGAGCCGACGTTGGCGCCTTCTTCATTCTCTCCCCACCAAACGTCTGGTTTCCATCCTCACCCCGCAGGCAGTTTCGCTCTCTCCTGCGACTGACGCTCCCCACCTCGGCCCCTTCCCCACCCCCACCCCTCTTCTGCACTTCCAGGCTGAGAGTTTAGTTCTGTCTTGCTTGCTCGTGGGTTTTGTTCCTTTACTTTCCACAGACGTGTGAGCCGCGTGGTGTTTGCCCTTGTGATGTTTCACAAGGCTGCGGACGACAGGTACTTTGTGTTCGCCACCCCAGTGGTCATCTACGTGTTGCCGGTGGCACCTTTATCTCATCATCTGTGGACAGACGTTGTGCTGTTTCCACATCCGGGCCCGTATGAATAACACTGTGTGGAGGGAAGGCGAGGGCGGGGCGGGGGGTGTACCAAGATCTCGTTGAGTTGGCAAATCAGCATCCTTGCGCTCTCCAGAGAATGAGCCTGGAACGATATGGCTGGAGCGTAAAGAGTTTCTGTGTTTAATTTTTTTGTGGACTAGGAGAGCTGCTTCAGGTCTCAAAGATGCCCGGCCCGAGTGTCCACACAGAGGGGTGGCCAGGACACATGGACGGACTGGGCAGCAGTGGCTGGAATTGAGAGTTCCCGGGGGGTCTTCCAGGGCCCGCCCCCTGGGGGGAGGCGCCCTGCCAATCATTTCAGTGTCGACCCTGGCACACAGGTGGGCGACGCGGGGTGGCAGACAGTGGACGGTGGCTGAGTTTGGATCCTCCTCCGGGAATCCACGGGTCCCTGTGTTCGTCCCCTCGCTGTGCCGTTCAGCAGGAGAGCGGGTGTCTGGGTGGGCAGACGGGTCAGCTGCACCCTCGCTTCCTCTGGTGTCCTCTGAGCTCCACGGGGGCGCTTCTCCCCTCCAGTCGGTTCCCATGCCAGTGCCAGGCTGTAGGACCTCCTCGGCCCAAGAACACGGAGCCACAGCGCCTCAGTGGGGGCCTTGGTGGGCACGGAGTCCCGTGGACTGTCCAAGCCGCTGGCCTCCCTCACACACATCGGGCACCCCTCCCTCACACGCGCCGGGCACCCCTCCCCCACAGGCACCGGGCACCCCTCCCCCACAGGCACCGGGCACCCCTCCCTCACACGCGCCGGACACCCCTCCCTCACACACGCCGGGCACCCCTCCCCCACAGGCACCGGGCACCCCTCCCTCACACGCGCCGGGCACCCCTCCCTCACAGGCGCCGGGCACCCCTCCCTCACACGCGCCGGGCACCCCTCCCTCACAGGCGCCGGGCACCCCTCCCTCACACGCGCCGGGCACCCCTCCCCCACAGGCACCGGGCACCCCTCCCCCACAGGCACCGGGCACCCCTCCCTCACACGCGCCGGACACCCCTCCCTCACACACGCCGGGCACCCCTCCCCCACAGGCACCGGGCACCCCTCCCTCACACGCGCCGGGCACCCCTCCCTCACAGGCGCCGGGCACCCCTCCCTCACACGCGCCGGGCATCCCTCCTGGCTCTGTCCATTTTGCTCAGGCCGAGGACAGCTCATCCGCCAAGAGTTCAGAAGCGGCTGCGCGTGACCCCCTGCTCAGTCCTTCCGAGCTCTCGGGAGGCTGGAGGCCCCTCCAGCTGGAAGGCACGTTTGACATTGCCAGAAGGGGGATACCACAAAAGCAGGCCCGGCCGTTCTGCGGATCTTTCTAGTCTGCTCGGATGTCTGTTCCTTCTGAGAAGGGGACAGGGAGCGCGTCTCGTGACGCGGGAGGCGGTGGGCTCTCTGGACGGGCAGAGAGGGTATTCGACTCAAGTCCCGGCTAACAGCGATCACACCCCCAAGCCCTGGACCTGAGGAGGGGCTGCGTGTGGCTGCCAGGGGGTCCATTGAACAGCAACAGCAAGAGCTAATGACTCACCTCAGGCAGCCCGTGCTTCTGGCCTGTCAGGGTCAAGTGTCCGGAAGCAGAGGGGATGGATCAGGGCCTACTGAACCGGACGCCAAAATCCAGGAATCAGTTTTGCTTTTGGTCTGCAGAGAGAAGAAACATTTCCTCCCCCCCACCCCCGCCATGTTTTTGTCATGATTTTCCATACTGCTGATGGTAGTTTCATGCGTACATGGTTCCAACACCACCTCCCAGCAGAGAGCACACTTCCCGCCCCCCAGGTCCCCCTCCTGGCCGCCCCCCACCTTCAGGTAAGCTCAGTTTTATGGACCAACTTCCAGTCGTGCTGCCGTTGGCCACTTGTTGCTTTCTTTCTATGTCCCTCTATATCCCACATATGAGAGAGATCATTCTAGAGCATCTCCTTGTGTCTTCACCTAGCACGCTACCCACTGGTTCCATCTACATAGTGGCAGATTGCGTGATTTACGATACCCGTTGATTCCATCTCCGTAGTGGCAGATGGAATGATTTCATCTTTCTTACAGCTGCATAGTATTCCATTGTGTATATAGATCCCAGCTTCTTGGTCCATATGCTAATAGTTGGGCATTTGCGTTGTTTCTGCATATTGGCTATTGTACTTAGCACTGACATGAACAGAGGTTTGCTTTGTTCAAATTAGTGCTTTGGGGTGTTACGGGTGCATATGAGAACTCTTATTTTTTCGAGACATCCCCATTGCCCTGGGAGGTTGATTTCCATAGAGGAGATTGCCACCAGCAGTGAATTGAGGGTTCCTTCCTCAGCCCTTCCCAGGCAGCTGTTCCCAGCCTCTTTGGCACATGCCGTTCTCACTGACAGGAGATGACATCTCCTTGTTGTTTGGGAATTGCAATTTCCTAATAACAAATTGTAATAAATACTTTTTCAAATGCCTGCTAGCCACCCACAGTTCTTCTTTGGGTATGTTTGTGTTTAAGAGGGGAGGCATTTCAGAGCAAAGGGGGCGGGGTGGGCAGTGAGGAGGAGGCTGGGTCTCTCTCTCCCAGGCTCCCTTCAGCAGCGGGAGATTACGGTTTCCTTGACCAGATTTAAGGTGGCACCGTGCTGAAGGATGAGTTGGTTGGGAGATCCCATGTGGGGGATTTTTATTAAAGCGAAGAAGTTGGGCTTTGCTCCAGCCAAGAGGCAAGTTGACAAACTCAGAAAGGTCAGGCAGAATGATGAATGGTGGAGCTGGTGTTTGGGCTCCCAGACATACGCTGGTTCCTGCCACTGACGCGGGGCAGTTGCAGGTCTGGCGAGTTCAAGGCGAGGTCTGTTGTGAGGGAGATGTTGGCGAATGCTCCAGTGAGGCGTCCTCCCTGCAGAAGCAGGCATGAGCCCACGACCGGGAACCATCAAAACATGCCACCGTTTAGCACGGACCCTCGAGGTGCCTCTCCGTCAGAGCCATAGTTACCTTTCAGCTGTTTCTACCGACACCCTCCCATCCCCCCCGCAGTAGGTTAACCCTCAACAGGCCTTTTAAGCGACAACTCAAACCCTCTATGCACCAGGATGTTGCTGGGTGTATTATTTATAATGGTAAAAACCGGAAATCATCATTCAGTTAAAAAAGGAGTCAATGAAATCAAACGTAATTGGGATCTCTGGCTGGAACATTGTCACATCAAAGCCAGGCGTTCCGTGAGGGAGAGAAAAATAGAAGAAAGCGTTGGCAGGGCGGCGTCCAGTAGCACGCCTCCGACTCGACTTCCCCGAGGAAGAGTCTAAAACGTGGAGTTAAGGGTCTGGGTGGTAAATTGTCTCTCTGTCAGCTTTCCTGCCTTTTCAATAAGGCCTATGGATTACTTTGATGATGTAAATATACGCGATGGACTTCATTATTATTAACGAAAAGAAAAGGAGAATGTGGGCGAGTTATTTTTAAAAGAAAGGCACTCGGAGACGGTCCACAGATGCCCCAGCAACACTGGGCGGGCACACACCAGGGCCTGGCACGTGCTGGAAGTTCAGAGCCCACCTCGGTCAGGTGGGAGACGGGAGGGAGGGCAGGAAAGAATCTGAGGAGTCTTTCTGGGTCCTCACAGAATAAAGCGATCAAGCACTCAGCCAGCCCCGGGGACCATGTGATGCCAGGCACTGAATCGGGGTCCACTAGTGGCCAGGCCAACACCTTACCCCCTGGACCGTCTCTCCAGCCCTGTTGGTGCTTTCTCTGCTCTTACCATCCTGGGCATTTGCACGGGGAGGTGAGATGCTGAGTCCCAGCACACCTTTGTAATAGGGGTTTTGTGGACTTTTTTCCCCACCCGGAAGTGATTGCGAAATGCATCTCTGAAAGATAAGGCCAGGGGAGAAGTCCTAGAAAGCGGTTAACAGTGACCTTCGCAAGCCCGCAGATACCCAGTCAAATATCTGACTTCCGTTTGGGGCCGGGGGCAGCTTCCCCACCGCTCAGGCAGACTTGGGGTAGGGGGCGGGGCTTTCCCGGCAGTACTGGGCCCTGCTTGAGGGCCCGATGGGTCCATTCCTGGACTCAAGGACGCCAGCTGCTTGGAGCCACTAGGGCCACACGCAACAGGGGCCGCGTGTAAGCAGGGCTCAGCCCCCAGCCTCTGAGCGCCAGAGGCACCCCCGGCCCTCTGCACCGACTGTCCAGCCCCTCAGGTTCCTGACCGGGACACAGAGGGCAACTGGGTGTCCACAGAGGATCAGTCAGGGCTTGAAACGCCTCCTTCCTCACCACAAGACTTGAGGCCTTCCCAGGACCTTTCTAAATCCTCGTTTCATCGTCCGTGAAACGGGCCAATGGTTCTGCCATTGGGGTGGTTCCGAACAGCCTATGACATGGGCCAGGTCAGAGGGAGCCGATGGTGAGTGCTAGGGACGTCGCCCGTGACAGATCGGGGCTGAGGGTCCCGCCTCCATACGGGAGCGTTGCCAGAGACAGAGCGAGCCAGGCCTACCGGGAGCACAGTTCGCTGGGGCCTGGGCCCGTTTGAGCGCGCAGGGCCCCATGTCCCGGGGAGCCCGGTCCCGGGGCACACCAGAGCGGCCCGTCGCTCTCCTGGCGCGGGGCTGGGCTGCTGCTCCTCGAGGTAACCCAAGCCCCTGGAATTGACACAGAACGGGCTTGTCAGACAAAGGGTATTATTCGGTGGACGCGATCGGCAGAGCGCTGGACGGCATCCCAGATTCTCTATAAATAGACGCGGACTGTGCAGGAACTGCAGCGCCTCGTGCAATTACGGGCGTTCACGGACCCCAGAAGGAGACGGTTCCCTCCCCCAGCACCCGAATAACGATCGACACCCCCCCCACCCAGGAGAGGAGGAAGGTGGTGGCTGTGGGCTGCCGTGTCACAGCTGCAGGAGGCGGGGTGTCAGGCAGAAGCCCCCCAGCTGCCCTCCCGGCCCCTGAGAAGCCGGGGGCCCGAGGGGGGAGGTGACTTACCCAGGGTCTTGCTGCTCACGGGAGACAGCTGAGTCGTCACAGGGGGGGTGTGGGGGCGGCTGTGCCCTTGAGATGGCCTGAGAGGTGGAGGGTCGCAGAGCCTCTGGGAAGCTGGCCCTCTTCTCTTGCCGCAGGTCCTCGGTGGGATGGCCCAGCCCAAGGCCCTAGCCCTGAGGGGGGCGGCTTCTGGGTGCTGAGCCCCTCTCCTGAGAGGGGGGTCCCAGCCGAGCCATCAGAAGGGCCAAGCGCTGCTGAGACCTTGCACACAGGAGCCAGAGCGGGACAGCTCCCGCTGGGTGCCTGCCTGTTTCATTTGATCTGATCCTTTTGGTTTGGGGGCCACATCTGGTGATACTCAAGGCTTAGCTTACTGCTGGCAGGCTCGGGGGATGGGGTGGGGGGGCGGTGCCTGGGATCGAACCCGGGTCAGCTGTGTGTAAGGTGAGCACCCTCCCCGGTGCTCCCGCCTGCTCGGTTAAGCCACTAAACGTTTCTTAAGCTCCTGCTCAGGGTCCCTCCCCGTGCTAAGATCCCATGAGCACTGTAACCGTTATGTTACAATGGAACATAAAATCGGGGCAGAGACAGACCAAACCCCAAAATGAAACAGCTGTGAGTAGTAATTAGCTCTGTGATGGGAGAAGGGAGGGAGGGAGGGAGGGAGGGAGGGAGAACGAGGGATATACAAGAACAACTCTATCTCCAAAGATCTTTTTTTTTTTTTAAGCTGGAGGATGGCAAAAAAAGTTCTCTAAAGAGGGCGACCGTTGAGAACTGGAGAGGTAGAACAGTGGGTAGGGCTCGTGGCCCCCCAGCCCTGCCAAGACAGTCCCTGAGTGCCACAGCATCTGGGAGCCCAAAACAAGATGAAGAAGACAGTTTCGAGAGCCCTAGGTATATGAAACAGGACATTTAAGATTTCCGCCAAAGTCAGCAGCTATTGATCAATAGCCATGTAATTTATATTTTGGAAAAAATTAGTGTAGTAAACCACGTCTCTAATAGAGACATTCAACTCGCTGTGCTGCACGTTAGTGTTTTGGTTTCTTTCTTCCTTTTTATCCTTTTTTTTTTTAAGTCTGAGAAGCATGTAAATTTCAGCCAATACGAGCATCATCGAGAATTCTAGTGAGAAATACTTGGCAGGATCAAACCATGTTCCCAGAGCTAAAATCCCTTTCCTGAGATACCCTACTGAATGAAATCAGATTTTTTTTTTCCTTTTAAGTGAAATTGAGATGAAAAGGATTGAGAAGGCGTCAAGCCATGGCTAAGTTAATGTTCAGGGGAAGAGAAACATGTCAGAAATGTAAACCAGATCAGTTCAACACATGTTCCAATTCTGCAGGGGAATTAAATGCCCGTGGAACAACAAGTCTGTGATTACGAAAGAATCGGACAGTGTGGAACTCTCTGGAACATCCACCCTATTAAAAAGCCTTGTAAAACCAGGGAGTCATGGAAGAAATTGGAGCGTTAAGAGAAGTGGGTAACTTGGATGGGCTGAAATAGACTCATTATTTCAGACCCGTATCATTAGTGAGACTGCAGTCAAAAGACAAATGGCTTTATTATAGAAAGCAAAATTTATGATCAGGTGGCAGCAAGTGACTCTCTTAACCATTTATAGAAGGCTCTGCCTATTGGAATCAGAAGTAGTTAATTTTTATTTTTTAATGTAATTCCAATGAATTTAACACATGGTACTTCTGTTTTATAATCCAAATAAAATAGACCAGGAGCCAAATAAATCCAGGCATGGGGTCAGCCTCTTTGGAGGTTGGCTAGGAACAGATTAAAACAAAGAATAATCATTCAAGAGACACTGAGATTAGCAAAAAAGAAAAAGGAAAAGAAAAGAAAAGAAAAAAGAAAAGCCCCAAAGTGGGTGGGGAAGGCAAGAACTCAGTGGGAAGGCTGCCCTGGAAAGAGGCAAAGTTTTAAGTATATTTAGAAGGAAATAAAATTAAGAAAGAGTTTTAGTGCATTCCAGAGCTTTACAGACAGTGCCTACTTTCCAAATATAATTGTTTTAGCAAACAAATGTCTGCTGTGGGTGTACTAAAACAGCCTCCATCCATCATTCATTTTTGTTTTCAAATCACATATTTTTGATGCAATGTCCAAAAGGGAGTTAGTTAAGGCAGGTCTAGATAAACCCCTTTTGTTGTTGTTTTTAACCAACACAAAGCTCTCAGGAAGAGCCTTTGTTCCCGCAGCAGCTAATGAGGGTGGGTTGGGGGTGGTTAGGATGACTGAGCAGTTGGCAAATGGCCACACGTTACTTCCACGGGAGAAACCGTTGCCTCAGGAAGCATTGCGCAGAGCGTTGCGGGTCGTTCTCCCAGAAGCCCCCGTTCCTCTCCCTGGTGCCAGCTCACCAGGTCCCTGATGTCACGAGGCCCTGCCGAGAGCCAGCTACTGGATGAGGAGCGGAGTCAGCCTTGTGGACCGAAAGTCGCTCTTGGTGCCCTGGAAGCCAGTGGGATCAGCAAAGAGAAATCGGAGCTACCTTTGCTAGGGACGTGGGGTTTACTTGTGGTATTCAAAGACACCAGCTCAGACTCACTTTTTGAGTCACACCCAACGATGCACAGGGGTTCCTCCTGGCTCTGTACTCAGGAATTACTCCTGGGGGTAATGTGGGATGCTGGGAATCGAACCGGGGCCAGCTGCGTGAAAGGCAAATGCCCTACCCGCTGTTCTATCACTCCAGCCCCTCAGATTCACTTCTTTTCCCCCATTACTCTGCCATTCATTTCAAGATATCTTTTCTTTTTCATACATTTTCCTTTTGGCTCACTTTCCTGGTCCAGTTGAAATGTCACTGCCTCCTGGAGGTCTTCTTTGATTGCCCATCCTGAAGCAGTTTTCCCTTCTCCATTTGTACCCTGTGCCATCACTGTGATGTATTTTCTTCATACCACTTATTGCTGATGTTTTCTTTCTTATTGATTGAGTTTGTTCATTTATTTATTCTATCTCCTGCCTATAGAGCATGACAGGAGACAGAATTCCATTAGAACAAAAGCCATCTGGGAATCTCAAATAGTACCTGGCATCAAGTGGGCAGTCAACACTATCGGAAGGTAGATGGAAGAGTGGGTGGATGGATGGATGGATGGATGGATGGATGGATGAATGGATGGATGGATAGATGGGTGGGCGGGTGGATGGAAGAGTGGGTGGATGGATGGATGGGTGGGTGGATGGATGGGTGGGTAGATGGATGGATGGGTGGATGGGTGGGGGATGGATGGATGGATGGATGGGTGGGTGGGTGGATGGATGGGTGGGTGGATGGGTGGATGGATGGAAGTATGGGCACATGGTAAATGGATGAATGTAGGGATGGATGTAAGAATGAATGAATGGATGGGTGGATGGATAGGTGAATGGCTGGGTGGGTAGGCAAAGAAATGGAAGGATGGATGATAAATGAATGGATGGATGAGAAAATGGATGAATGGATGAATGCGAGAATGAACGGATGAGGTAGGGAGGGATGATGATTATATGGCTGGATGGATAACATGAATAATTTTATCGGCCTAACCGAGACCATTTGGCATTTGTCTCAGTAAAGCCCTAGACTCAGTTGCATCCACCACAAAGTTTTTTTCCACATGTCAAATGACTCAGCTGATATCCCAAGACACCTTCATAAGTTCACTTAAAATATAACATGTTTCTTATTGGAAATTAGATTTTCAACTCAATTTCCATGTTTCCTATTCATATATCTTCTCATTAAAAACAAACTGAAGAGCATATTAAAATATTTAAATGCACCTCAACACAAAATAATCTAGGAAACCAAACTGAATATGTCAAAGCAAGCACACAAACTCTGTTTTAAGGGCCTGTTTTCACTGGTGTCTAAGTCAAGCTTGAGTGGGCTTTTGAATTCTGGCTTTACAAAGTAGGAAGAAGGCTGAATGCTGGCTTTGGTGAAATGTGCCCAGTGAGATGTTTCCAGGGAGTGGGGGTACATATAAGTGAATATACCTATTCACTTATATATAATCAGCCTCACATATGAGTGAACATATTCCTGGACCACGCGGCCACTTTTGACACATCATAAGACACTATCTACCCATTTTCCATATTTACCAGACCACATTTGATGAGGTTCAGACAGAAGGCAACAAATCATAGAGGGAAATATATATATATATATATATATATATATATATATATATATATATATACCTCAGAGAGCCCGGCAAGCTACCGAGAGTATCCCACCCGCACGGCAGAGCCTGGCAAGCTACCCATGGCATATTTGACATGCCAAAAACAGTAACAATAATGGGTCTCATTCCCCTGACCCTAAATGAGCTTCCAATACGACAGCATTAGGAAAGACGAGTACGGAGAGGCTGCTAAAATCTTAAGGCTGGGACGAATGGAGGTGTTACTGGTGCCTGCTCGAGTAAATTGATGAACAGTGGGATGACAGTGATACAGTGTGGTACAGTGATATAATCAGACAACCATTGTTAGAAATTTAGACAGTCCAGAGTAGTTACAAACTGGTAGGACACATTCCATCCACCCAAGGAAGAGTTTCTATTTGGATGAAAAGGGGATAGAGAATATTGACTTAGAAAACTCAAGGACAAATGGAGTCTTGATGGGCTTCAGGTGGGACGAGAGGTTAGGTGAAACAGCGCCTGACAGAGACAACGGGTCCAGGATCAGGACATGTGAGGAAGGAGGAGCGGAGCTGACTGGAGCATGGCGGCAGGAGACGGATCTCCTTCACCCGGAAGAGTGTCCTGGTGGCTGTGACTCACTGGCCTCTGAGGAGGACAGACAAATGAGTGGCCAACAAAATGCAACCATGGGATTAGCAACCGTGACCCCTGGTGGGAAAGGAAGGCGGGTCAGGGTTCAGGAGGTGAGGCTGTGCGGACCCAGCAGGCCAGGAAGGGCTCTTGGCAGAAGTGACGGTCAGCTCAAGAACAAACGAGTCATGACCTCCCTCCACCCAACCCTGTCCTTCCTCAGATGGGAACCGGACGCCGGGAGGCCGCCTCCCTCCGAGGACACCGCTGCCAGCCGCTTCCCCAGGGATGGGGCAGTTACCCTAGCGGTCACCTCTGCGTCCCAGGAGACCCCTGCAGGAGGGCCACTGATGCTGAGGAAGTGGCAGGAAGGTGTCTCCATGGCTCTGCACACAGGGGCTGAGCTCGCCACTCGCTGGAGTCTCAGAGGGATGGAGCGAGCTGCAGGCGGAAGGGGGCGTCACCCGGCTAGAAGCCACACACCAACGCAAGGCAGACTTCCCCATTCTCGGGGCGGGGGGGCACCTCTGCGGACACAGTCTTGACCAGAGCGGCCAGCGTGAGCAAGGTGGTCAGGCCCTACTCTCCCTACTCTGGTCTGTGGCCGGCTTGGTCAGGGCAGAAGGAAGTGAAGGGTTGAGATTGTATCGCTGAAGAAGTCCCTCCAAGCCTCCACTGCCCTTGGTGACACAACCCCCCTGTCCAGACTAAACAAGACCTGCTCCGAGGGTGAGGGCTCAGGGTCAGCCCCCAAGAGCAACAAATCCCACTCCCCAAACCCCACTCCCCAAGTATGTCCAGATCCAGCCCCCAAATCCAGGCTGCCCACTTAGGAGTGAACTTCAGATCGGACCAATGTCTTGGTGTCAGCGGATCCCGCATTGCGTGGGGCATGCTCGGGCCAAAACCAGTCACTGCTTCTCTGAAATGTGAATTCAGCGGAGTGGGCTGTGTTTGGGTCTGGAACCCCATGTTCCCTTAACCCCCTGATCCGCTCCGGAGAATTGTCCTGCCTCCCCCCTGGCACATTCCAGAAGGTTCCAGGATATAGCTGGAGCCACCAGACAACCGAGCTCACAGACCAACCCAGATCCCACTTTTTGGAATACCCGCACAGAGATTCTGAACGGAACCAGGCGTTCCAAACAAACGAAAGGCAGGACTAGGGGCCCGGCCCTGCTTCAGGGGACAGCGGACCCCAGCTGGGAAAGAGAGCAGCTGGCTAAGATCCAGAAAGGAATTCCGGAAAGTTCCACGGGGACCTCTCTTCCATCAGGGGAAGCCCTGTTTCTGAGAGAAACTGGTCTGTAGCGAAGAGGGGTGGCCTGAACTGACCACGGTAGGTCACGGTAGATCACCAGCTCCCAGAGAAGGAGCCTCTGACCGGGTGAAAATCAGCCAGTGCAGTGCCACAGGTCCATCCTGGGAGACCAGGGGCCGCCCACAGGCTGGGCCGAGAAGGAGCAGGAGGAAAATCAACGCGGCCCATGGCTACACGAACCACACCGGGAGAGAATCCCGTGGCGGCGGGCAGGGTACGGATGAGGAAAATGCGTCAAGACAGGAGAAGTCACAGCCGCTGGGGGCTGGCGATGGCTCTGTCCCCCGAGGAATAGCCACTCCCGAAGCCCCTCACACCGAGGTTGGAAAGACCCCCCCGAGGAATGAAGCAGGCTGAAGAGCCACCCGCCTCCTCACCCCCAACGAGGCTTAGGGTCGTGTGGAGACTCCAGGAGCCCCTGAAAGGCCGGGACCTGTGACCAGAATCACATCTGGACACAGAAGGACCACGGGACGGAGGAGCAAGCAGAGAGGCAGCGCCCTCCTGCCCGTCCTCTGCCACCTTTGTGCGGGCGGATTCGCCAACTAAGCGATAGCACGGCGGGTAGGGCATTTGCCTTGCATGCAGCCGACCCGAGTTCAATTCCTCCATCCCTCTCAGAGAGCCCGGCAAGATACAGAGTATCGCGCCCACATGGCAGAGCCTGGCAAGCTACCCGTGGCGTATTCAATATGCCAAAAACAGTAACAAGTCTCACAATGGAGGCGTTACTGGTGCCCGCTCAAGCAAATCGATGAGCAACGGGATGACAGTGCTGCAATGCTACAGATTCGCCAATTGCAGTCGAGATTTACAGAACAGAGTGGCGTCCTCATTTCAGCAGCACCGCTCAAAACATCCCCAGCCACCAGCCGGCTCCACAGGGCTTTCCTGTGACTGAAGACAGAGGCAGCTAATACACCCGGGGGGAGTGGGGGCCGGGATTTATACTTTAATTGCTGCCTTGGTCCCCTGCCCCGCAGAGGCATTTGTCTCGGTACATGGGCACCAATGGGCCACCGTTACATTGCGCACAGGGTTCCGAGGGGGGTTTGTCATTATGATTTCATCTGTAATTATAGGCAGATCTGTTGGTTATTTGGAAATCCTTGTACGCATTTTAATTGAACCGGTCAGCGGGCCCTCCTGGACCCCGTCTCACAAGATCCCCAGCGCCCCACGTCTGTTTAGTCCTGGGTTTAGGGGAACGCCCGCTCTCAGCCCAAACGGAAGTTGAAAATTTGGGATGTGATTTTTAAAAAAAAAAATTTTTTAATTTATGGTGCCATTGAAATGAGGTCACCAGGCGCTCTGTGGAATTTAATTAGAAATGTCCCTGCACGCTCCCGTCCCTGTAAACCTCCCGTAGGGTGTCCCTGGAGGGCCCGGAGTGGCTGGAGATGGCTTGCTTGTGCTTTATGGCGTCGTTGTTGCCTTAACTCCTCCCAAATGAGTTGCTCTCTGCCGCTGTGCCTCCCTTGAGGGGTGCTGGGGGCGGGTTCCGGGGGCGAGGGCAGAGGCGGAGATGCAGAAGGAGGTGCCTGCCCAGAGGCCGGGGGGTGCTTCTCGGTGCCCAGCAAGAGCCTGGTCTGAGATGTTGCTGGTGTTTGGTTGTTGGTGGACTTGGATTCTTCGGTTTCCGTCCAGCAGTGCGCTGGGCTTGCGTGTTCCTGGCTCCGCTCGGACCACTTCTGGGGGTGCTCGGGATCCGTCCTGGGGCGGATGCGTGCAGAGAGGCGTACCCCGCCTGCTGTGTGCTCTCTCCAGCCCCGGGGACATCTCTGAAGGCCTAGAGGTCTCAGGGGCTGGGAGGACAGAGCCGGGGAAATGCCGGCTGTGAAATCCAAGCTTTTCTGCAAGAAAGCGATTCCCAGAAGCCCCCCGGCAGCTTCCCGGCGCTGCTCCCTGCAGGGTTCAGCAGGAACTAGAGGCCCAGTCGCCTGGCTGGCTGCGCGCGGGGTTCCCAGGAAGTCTGGAGGGAAACGGCACCTGGCAGAATAGCGGGCAGAGAAGGAAGCCAGGGGACAGGGGGTGGAGCTCAGGGGCTTGCCCGGCACAGACAGACTGAGAAGGGCTCGCAGAGCTCCCTCCGGAAGGTTCTAGCACTGCTGTCAGCGAGAAGCCGGGGTGGGATGGAGGCCTTGCAGGGAGAGGGACCCGGAAGCAGTTCAGCTGGGAAGGCAGATGCTTGGGTCAGGAAGGCAGAGGCGGCCACTGTGTTGGAGGACGGGGTCAGCGTGTCTCCGTTGGGATTTCCCAGATGGCTCCTACGGAGGGAGTCGGGTGTCTGGCGTCTGGGGAGGAGGGCTCACCGCGGGGGCCCGCTTCCCGCCCTTCCTCGGGCCACTGTGTCACATCTTACCTCTCCCAGCACGGCAATGAACAGGGTGTGGTCAGCCAGTTGCGTCCAGTTTGGGATGTGTTCAGAACCCTGCGTGTCCAGTATTTCTAGAGCTGAGCCATCCTCAGCACGCGGGAGCACCCAGCATGATCACTTAGACCCCCGCTGCTGGCGTCTCCAGAGTGGCCCTGCCCTGGAGTGGCTGACCTAAAGCTTCTGAGCAGAGGCTCACAGTTGGGGGCTAAGGGCAAGGGGTGGGGGGTAAGGCAGGAATTTTTGTTTTCTCTCTATGCCCAGTGGCTCTCTCTTGGGCCGACATTCTCCAGGGCCAATCTGCCTCCAGAGCAAATGAGAGACACAGGAGCTGGCTGCCATTAGCTCTGACAGTCGCCCCCAGGGCATCCCAAAGTCAATTTTGCCCAGACATGTGTGACATGTATCAGTCAGCTTCCACCGCGTAACAAAACACCTCCCAAGCGGTGTGGCCTAGAGCCACAGTCTCGCCATCTGCCTGTCTGCAGGCGGAAGGTGGCTGGCTCAGTTTGACTCCAGGCTATGACCTGGGTTCCCCTGCCCAGCAGGTTGTGTGTGTGTTTGTGAGGGGGGGGGTGATTAGGGGTCCCCTGGGAGTATTTCCTTCCCGGTACGAGGCAGGAGTACAACAGGGAGCATCCAGCAGGGCAGGAGAGCATTTCCTTCTCATTTCTGCTGATCTGTCTGCCCCATCCTGATGCAAGGCCAGTTACCAGGTTCATGAGTCGATTCTCACAGCTAACTCGCTCCTTACTTAGGATGGGCTTTTGCACTGGGTAAGGCCCACAGGTGGGCTCTTCACAGCTGGCGCTTTGCAGAACTGTCCAAAGTAAGGACAGTCACCTGTTTAACCCTGGGGCAAAGGTACTTGGTTTCCACGAGTGTGGATTTCCAGGTCCTCGGAACACTACATGTAGCTTTTCCTTTGAAAAGGGCCCAAATGGGACTTTTGCAGAATTAGTTGTTTTCAGAGAAGAATCTAACTTGCGTTGCATTTGAAAAATAAATGTGCACTAAAAGTAATTAAAGCATGTTGGTTCATGAATAATACACGGTTTTACAACTATCCACCAAGCATAATGAGACAAGCGACTAAATTGACAGTGAACGCTCTATTATGTGATTGCCAACTGTTTTATAAGATATTGAGCATATTCATTTCTTCTGCCATCGCGTGTATTATCAAGCTATTGCTTTTTAATAAATTAATTTCCCAGATATCTCTAGGGTCTTTGTTTGAAGTCTGGCTGAGGACGAAAATAAAATTAATAGTGTGTTTGTGCTGACCCGGGGAGGTTGGCCGGTCTTCAAGTAAACCTCAGGATTGGTGGGTCACAAGGAAGCACGGTGAGCAGCGTGGGAGGGCTGCGGGAAGTCGCCACTTCAGTGAAAGTTCCCGAAGCCCAAGTTCTGGCTTGAAAGTCGAGGTTGCTTCCTCATGGAGGTGTTTTGAAGACTAGACAGTCTCTGCTCAGTTTATTGAAATAGTCCATGAACGCAAAACTGAATATGTGGCTCTGTTCTGTCCTGCAGGCTTACCTGTGAACCTGTCTCTGTAGTAATTTTCCAATGTCATTGTCAGGTTGGTGGGGAGTTTTGTTGGCCATCCTTCTCTTCCCGTGCAGGCTGAGTTTGGCCCTCTCTTCTCTGAGCCCCTGTCATACACGGACACCCGGGAGCACTGTGGGCCTTTGTCATTGGCTCTGCCGAAGGCATAGCTCCAGGAACTGTGCCTTTGGGGTCTCTGAAAATGGAGCTGGAGGCCGTTACAGCAAACCCAAGGTCAGGCTGCTCCTGCCGGTGTGCCGGGCACCGTGGATAATCAATTCACGGATCCGCTTCTGGACCCATGTCTGATCTCCAGTGCCAGCACGCTGCCTCTTCATCTCAACATTAGTCTTGAACGGGACTGGTGTGGAGAGGAGCTTAGCAATGGTTTGGGCGAACAAACTAGCCATCCTAAAAACTTAACTTTCCCTTTATTTGGGCCAAGATTCTCCATTACAAGAAAAAAAAAATCCCAAACTTGCCTGGGTTGGGTTGTTGTTCACTCAGAGTGGCCTGTCCTGGGGCTGGAGTCGGGCACTTGCCTGGCACATGTCCAGCCCGAGTGAGGGCTCAGCAACACGTGTGGGTCCCCTGAGCGCAAAGCCAGGAACAAGGCCTGAGCACGGCTGGGCGCGGCCCAAACTATCCTCTCCTGCAAGAAAAGGAACAGCCTGTCCTGAAGGTGGCATTCCCAAACGCTACTGAACTAGAGTATTGGATCTGGGACTTCTCAGCTATAAGCTCACTGGGCACCTGGGTCAGGCTGGAGGGGGGGTGACTGTACCACAGAGAGCCAGAATGTCAGGCACATCCTGACCAGAGGATTTTGAGTTGCTACTTTCTGGTCCTTTACGCAAACCCGCCCACAATCTTCATGCAATGGGAATCAGACTGGAAGGCTGAAGCCCCAAAACCTTCCAGGGATGGATTCAGCCTGTTTCTAAGCACCTTCTGAACTCACCTGCCGTGGTTTAGATGGGGTCATTGGATTCTATCGGGATTCCGACTTTGTTTCTTTATCTAAGAGGGAAATTGCTAAGTCAGTTAGGAAAGAAATCTCTGAATCCTGGAATACTTGCGTAGTGTTACCAAATACACTTGCATTAGTGTTACCAAAAGTAGGTTTTGTGGCATGGAAACGTTTTTGCACAAACTTTGTGAAATATGGAAATGTTTAGAGTTGATGTAAAGGTAGGAAATATGCTTATGGTCACATCTCCCAATGCCCTTATAGTACTATAACTCTTTATATCCATATATAGAGGGGCTCATGGATAAAAGATTTTGCAGGACACTGCCTGGTCACTAGGCAACCAAGAACATACAGAGAAAAATCATAATTGAACCAAACAGATCAAGAGTTTCCCATGTGAGGGGCTGGAGTGGTAGCACAGTGGGTAGGGTCTTTGTCTTGCATGTGGCCGACCCAGGTTTGATTCCCAGCATCCCACATGGTCCCCCGAGCACCTCCAGGAGCAATTCCTGAGGGTAGAGCCAGGAGTAACCTCTGAGCATCGCTGGGTGTGACCCAAAAAGCAAAAGAAAAGAAAAAAACAGTTTCCCATGTGATCTTGGTGGCAAGACCACTCTCCTGCCATTCCTACTTCTGTCAGCTTGCAGCCCCCAAACTTGGCTCCCTCAGGGATTCCTTTGGGCGCCATCCCCTGAAGTCAAATGAAACGAGAGCTCACACCCAATTCTGCTCTAGACACCAGGTCAGAGAACCAAAATGGCGGCACTTCCTCCTCGTCCCCCTCCAGGCCAGCCTGTAGGCAGCCGGGAGCCGTCAGTATCCCATCCGAGAAGATCCTCCTTGCAAGGAGAGAGCCTCAGGGTGCTGCCGGCCGCCCCTCCAGACTGTGCCTCCAGCTGGGAAGGGAGGCTGGGCTGTCCCTCCGCTCCAGGGAGCTATTTCCCCCTTTCTCCAGAGGCAAAACGGATGCGACTACACAGAAAGAACATGACCTCTCTGATTCCAATTTGCTTTTTGGGTGATTTTTAAAATAGTTACTTGGACCTGACTAGCAAATGGCAGCCACTCTTAGACCAGCGATGAGCCTACATTTGGGGCCTAGAAACCGTCGCCCTCTCCCACTGCATTAGAACACAGATTATAGGAAGGGGAGCAGAGTTCACGAAAGGCGCGTCCTTGCCTTTACCCCCCAGACACAAGGGCAACCGCGGATCTCAAAGGTCCCCACTGGCTCAGTGAGCGAATTTGTCCAGGACCGCTGGGGCCTAATCTTAGAATGTCAGATTCCAGCAATGATGCCGGGAGACAGGGCGCTGGCATTTGTGGCGAGCCACGTGCCTCTCGCCCCCTCCGCTTGATTGATCTCTTCACTCTTCCGCCAGGTAGACCGAGCATTTCCAGGTCAGCTCTGCAGCCCCAGAGAGGGAGGCATCATTTCTTGCTGTCGGCCGGGCAGCTGTAAAACCAGGATTTGACCCGCACTTACACTGCGGGGAGTCCTGGACGTGGAGCCATCTGGGAAGCCAAAGGTCGGCCTTCAGCAGATGATAAAATGAAAATCTGCCCAGTGCTCTCAAGGCCGCTCAGAAAGGGAAGAGCAGCCCGAGGCTCAGTCCTGCACCGGAGGGCTAGCTCGAGGCTTAGCGGTGCGGAGGGGATGGTCTAACCCTGAGCGATGGCTTTTGCTTCCGGGTCATGCCTACTGATCGCTCCCCCTGGCATGTACCCACAGGAGCTGCCCACCTTCACCAGGCCAAAGAAAGGCCTGTCCCCCGCTCGTCCCTCCTGTGTCCATTCCCCAGATGGGTACCGCCCCTGCTCGCTGCCACTCGAGAAAGCTCCCTGCAGAAGATCCAGGGGCGCAGGTCTCCGAGCAGGGACCTTCCTGCGGTCCCCTCAGCGCTGATTAACGGCGCGTCTTCTCCCTCCATGATTGATGTTTACCTCTCAAGAAAGGAGGATTCAGTGTGGGGTTTTTATGATAATTTTTTCCCCATAAGCAACTACCCTGCAAATTGATGAGTCCCTTTTAATTAGATGGTAGGGCTGTGTGCTTAACACCGCATGCAAAAGGCCTATAAAAGCGGAGGTAAATTAACACACGGGCTGCTGCCAGCTCAGAGCCCCCGAAATCAGCTGGTTGGAGGGGAAAGGGGAGTTAGGACAAAGCCCGAACCCCTGGCGTGCACCTGCAGAGAAGGCGTCCAGACCTCAGGGCGTCTGTCCCCACCCCGGGGTATCCAGGGAGCAAGCTCGGGGCTCTGGGAACTGGCCAGTGGCCAGTGGGGGAGGTCTGCTGCCCTGCCCCACCCCTGCTGTGCACAGTGAAGGCACTGAGAGACCCCACCTCTGCTCTGGGGGGCCTCCTGGCCCCGCCCATAGGGAGAGCTCGACGGAGCTCAGAAAGGGAGCCGGGCGCGGGCAGCGACATCAGAGCCATCCAAGAGGTGCCCCACGCAGACGCCTGTCTCCCGTGCTTCCGCTGTGCCCCGGGCCCGGCTCGTCCAGCTGGCACACAGGCGGGGTCGCTCCGGGCCGCAGGGGAGGAATCGGTTTGTTTTGGTCTGAAGCTCTGCCCTGGGGGGGGCGGGGCCTGCGGTGTCCACCTGGAGCCTGAGCCGCCTCCTGGCAGAGCTGTCCCCACTGAGCTGTCCCTGGGGCCACTGGGGGCGGAGCTGGACACTGGAGCCCCCGAGCTCCTCAGGTCTGCGCCCGGGTCTGCGCCCGTCCCTATGGTCCCAGCACCCGTGTCCTGGACATGGAGCCCCTGCCCCGGCGTTTCCCGCCCCGCCTCTGGGCATGGCCCCACCTGACCGCCTCTCCTTCCTCTGGGACCCCTGGTCTCACCCCGTGGCCCCCCTTTCGCCCCACATTCACCTGGGACCCCCTCGGGATATCCTGGGTGAATAGAAACGCTGCTTTGGGTGAAGAGACCCAGAGAGGGAGCGTGGGGTCCCATCACCTAGCAACAGTGTCATGGAGACGGTGTGGGGGAAGGGCCCCGTGGTGGGTGAGTGAGGCGGGCACTAGAGTGTGGTTCTCTGCCGTGTTCCGGTTGCTCTTCTCCATCCCCGGCGGCAGCTGCTGGGAGGAGAGCCCGCCCCTACTCTGCACACCTGCAGGGGGCGCTGTTCCCCTTGGCCGCCCCTGCTCCAACTTCTGCAGATGGGCGCGCCCTGCAGGAAGCCCCAGCAACCTGCCATCAGGGGGTCTGTCTGCCCTCAGCCTCCAGCGTCCATCTCTGCGTGTCTGCAGAATCCCAGTGGTCCAAACAGAGCCGCCCACGGAGGGGAGGAGCCAGTGAAGGGCCCCTAAGGCCGGGGCGGGGGTGGGCATCCCCCCTCGCGCACACACACACCAGCCCACCAACACCTGAAGCCCCAGCAGTGCAGGGGGGCATGCTCCTTGCGTGTTCTCGTGAGAGACTTCCGCTTTGTGCATGGATCACGGGACACTGGTATCGGGGGTCGCGTCATGTGGCCTTGTTTGAGTCGGTGGCTGGAGTCCTAGAATGTCAGACACGGGGGGTGCTTATCTCTGGGGCGGGGGCTGTTTTATTGAATCGGGGGTTCTGCTGGGGGGAGGGAGGGCATACCCGCGTCAGCGGTGAGTTCTGGCTCTGCTTGGGGATGGCCCTGCGGATGCCGCCGGCCCCCGTGTGCGGTCAGCCACGTGCCAGCAGGCGCCGTGACTCCCGAGCTGGCTCTCCCGTGCGGGTGGGAGATGTTTTTAGATACAAAACTGATAGGGATGGTGGGAAGTTCGCCTCGAGATTCCAAGACAGAATTCCACGTCAGCCCGGCGCCCCGGGTCCCTCTGCTCCCGGCAGTGGCAGAAGGCGGCTGCCCGGAACCCTTCCCAGAGGCGGCAGATGTGCCGCTGCGGAGCAGGTCGGTCGCGGGTGCCTCCCGCTTAAAATAACCAGCCTTTCCCGACCTGGACACGGCCACGGGCCACTGGGTCACGGAGTCGCGGGTTCGGCTCCGTGGGGGCAGCCAGGCTGGCTGCAGTGGCGGAGGGAGGCGGGACGGGGCGGAGGCCGCGAGGAGGTTAGCCCTGCGCCGTGGTGGAGAGCTGAAGGCTTACACTTGGCGGCCCTTATCTGACCTTGGCCGGACATCAGAGCCTGGCAAGGGGGGGGGGCGTTGCTGAGCCCCCACCGGGCCAAAGCCGCAGCGAGGAGGGGCCAGCACACACAGCAGTGAAAGCTGCGATTCAGACACCGTCTGGCCATGAAAAATAATGGACCCAAACTTCCCACCTGCTTTAAAAAAAACAAAAAAGTGCTATTCTTGGTGGGAGGTAGCTCTGAAACACCCTGCCCTCTTCCCTCTGTGTCCTGGGGTCAGCCCAGGAGAACTTTCTGGAAGACCCACTGGGGCCATCCCATAGTCACTGGCCTACTTTGTCTTTGTTTTGAGAATTTTTACTTCTTAGCTCGTGACGGGTGATATTCCGCAGGGGAAACGTGGACTCGCGCCCGGGAAAGGTGCCACTTGCTCTGCATGTGGAAGGGTCCTGGTCCTTCTCCCCAGACCGCCGAGGGGGCCCTGGTGGTCTCCAGTGCCTTGGCGCCTGAGCAGTGCCGTGTCACAGGCCCGACCTTTGAACCTCGCAGGCTGCCCTCTAGTCACCAGGCTGCCCTGCCCCTCCCCACCCCACCCGCATTGCTTGGGTGCAGTCCCCCTAACAAGAGAAAATGTGGGAAACAGAGATAAGCACCCAGAAAGAAGTCACCCCCAATTTCTCTCCCGCTCCCACGAGAGAGCGCGGCGAAGGCCTCCCAGCTCTGTTCTGTCAACACGTGGCTTGTGTGATAGAAGCACAAATAAATGTTAACAAAATGGGATCGTGCCCTACACACTCTATTACCTGCACCACCGTCGTCTAGGATGCTAAAGACTTCCTCTCAGTTCATTAGTTCCTCCCCCAGCCGGCTTCATGCTAGTCACACAGCCCTGTCCCCAACTGGCGGGCAGGGGACGAACCAGGCGTGTGGGCTTTTGTTATTATTGGTTATTATTGCATTAAGAAAAACATGCCTTCCTGGGCTCCGTGGAAGACTGTTGTTTCTGTTAGCAGACAAGGATCTTAAATAAATAGTGGCCTGTGTTCAAAGGTTTGGGGTTAAACTTAGTTAAATTGCTTATTTGTTCTTTTAATAATAGGACTTCTCAAATCCATTAATATGTTAATGCTCTTTTTGAATTCCAAGCCTCCTGACACCTCTACACTCTCTCTCTTTCTCTCTCCCACTCGCCCCCACCCCCACCCCGTCCAGCTAGGATAACGGCCTGCTGCAGGGCTAACTGTAGGGCTAACGTTTGGAACCTCAATTTCTGGAATAACGGGGTTTATATTTTTAATAGAACTCATTACTTTAAACATTTTGTTCTAAATCGTCCTTACTGCTAATTACATTAAGATTGCATATATATATATATATATATATATATATATATATAGAGAGAGAGAGAGAGAGAGAGAGAGAGAGAGAGAGAGAGAGAGATCTATAGACGTATCTATAGATGGGTTTGTATTTTTCCCCCTACATCCTTTGTGTCTATGTTCTGAGATGCTGCAATACTCTGGAAGGTTCGTGCAGGCTTCTAGAAGGTTCTGGAATCCTGTTTAGTCAATAGGGCAGTTGAATTTTTTTTTTTTTTTTTTTGCTAACGCCAGTGAAACCAGACTTCTTAAGGCTTCTTAACTTAGAAAACTGGAGACTTGGGGCACTTTCTTTAACTTGCGACAGGCTGGGACAGCGTGATGCTCAGAGAGCCAAACAGAAGATATCCTGAGTGGTGGCCCCCGCCATGGCAGCACCGTCGCCGCCCTGCCCCCCCCCTCCGGGAGCAGTGCGCCGTGGGCAGCCGGCGCCCCAGGACTGGGGTCGGGGGCCCAGCACAGAGATGGTGCCGGGGGAGGAAGAGGCTGCCCGCAGCCACCTCCTTGACCCCTCTCCAGCCGCCACGCCTGGGAAGTGCCTCAGTGCAGGGCATTGCAGGAGGGGCCGTGCCAGGAGACCCCGAGGGGCCCCGGGCAGAGCTGGCGGGAGCGGGGCAGGTAGGTGGAGCGAGAAGGCGGAAGCACGTGGTGGCTCTGGGGCCCGTCGCTGGGGTCCACCTGGAGGGGAAGTCGAGAGCTCCTGGGCAAGACCCCCCACCCATGGGACTGGGCGTGGTCCACCTGGGAACTCTGTGTGTGTGTGTGTGCATGTGTGCATCTGTGTGTGTGTGTGTGTGTGTGTGTGTGATATCTTGTGGCTTCCTCTCTCAGCCTAAAGGGGACTCGGCCAGGTGGGTCTGGGCTCTGACGCTGGCAGACAGAGTGAGCCCTAATGGCAGGATCCCCCAAAGTGCTGACTTCCTTTCTGGTTGTCGCTAGTCTGGTTTTGTCCGGGGGCCACAGGCAGCAGTGCTCAGGGCTTGCCCTTGGCGGCTCCGCACTCAGGGGTCACTCCTGGCGGGAGGGGTGCGCCCGAGTCTCGGGGCCACTCCAGAGGCCGGGCCGCCCTCTCAGGCCAGAGTGGGGCAGAGGCGAGAGCCGCTCTCTCGGGCAGAAACTGGGTGAAATGTATCGGGGGGTCAGACCCGGCCGCATGCTAACGGGGTGCGACTCGCCGCGCCGTCTTCGGGGAAACTCTGTGTGTTGGAGTCGAACAGTGCTGGCCACTGGACAGTGGACACTGTGGGGTACCTGGGCTTGCAGGCAGGGGACCGGGGTTCGAATCGACTCCTTGTCCCACCCCCCACGCTAGCAACACAAGTAGAAGCCCCCATGTCGTTGGTTTGACAGGAAATAGGATTTGCCGCAACTGGCAACTGGTGTGTGTGTGTGTGTGTGTGTGTGTGTGTGTGTGTGTGTAATGTACAGCAACAGCAGAGATGGGGGTGGCAGCGCCTCTGGTCTGGAATTAACATCTGTGTGGCCGTTACGGGGTCCATCTGCAGGGGCCAGGGGAGACAGCGAGCAACTCCCTTGAGCTTTGGATACGCTTGACCACGACAGAGAGTGACAGTCAGGCCCGGGGCCTTCTCCTTCTCCCCCACCCTGGACTCCCCCCGCCTGGCTGAAACACAGGACACGTGTCTGCCAGGAGAGATGGTTCGCCGTGATGGCCGGGGCCTGGCCGAGTGGACCCAGGGCTCACTGGGCAGAGGGAAGCCTGGTGATTGTTCGAGAGACTCAGTTTACCTTCACGTCATGTTGGCTAGGACCTCAGGCACGAGAAAGACTTCTGTGTACTGAGAGATGGATTATCTCTCTCCTTCCCTCCCTTTCTCTCTCTCTCCTTCTCTCTCCCTCCCTCTCCCTCTTCCTCCCTCTCTCTCTCCCTCTCTGTCTCTTCCCCTCTCTCTCCCTCTCTCTCCCTCTTCCTCCCTCTCTCTCCCTGTTTCTCCCTCTTTCTCTCTCCCTCTCTGTCTCTTTCCCTCTCTCTCCCTCTCTCTCCCTCTTCCTCCCTCTCTCTCCCTGTCTCTCTCTCCCTGTCTCTCCCTCTCTGTCTCTCTTTCCCTCTATCTCCCTCTCTCTCCGTCTCTCTTTCCCTCTCTCTCTCCCTCTCTCCCTCTCTCTCTCCCTCTCTCTCCCTCCCTCTCTCCCTCCCTCTCTCTCTCCCTCTTTCTCTCTCCCTTTTTCCCTCTCCCTGTCTCTCTCTCCCTCTCTCTTTCCCTCTTCCTCTCCCCCCTCCCTCTCTCCCTCTCTTTCCCCTAACAGAGTGGGGAGACATGAGGGCTGTCCCCCACTTTAGGGGTCTCCTCAGCGGTGGCTGGACTAGCCAGTCTGCCTTGGGCACCGTCCTGGTGCCCTGAGAGTGTCCCTTCCTGTGGGCCCGCTGAGCAGCCGGGGTGGGGCGGCCTGGACCCCTCCCGGGCTCTCGGAGGCCCCCAGCCATCTTGCAGCTTTGGTGGCTTCTTTGCCCTGGCGTAGCCGTCACCTCCCCCCATGCCTCTGCCCCCCCCCCCCCCGCTTAGCTAGAGTCAGACCGTGAAGGCGAGTCTCACCTGGCCTGCGACCCCCACGCGGCACCTCCACGGCCGAGACGTCCACTCCCTCCTCAGCCTCGGGGGTTCTGGGCCGGGGACGCCGCGGCTGTGGGCGGCTGATGGACCCGGGAGTGAGGGTCCGTGTGGACACGGGCCAGTCAGGAGGCCCCTGCGCCCCACTCCCCTCCCCCACACAGCGGGCAGGCCGGGGTCACCTGTGAGGACGGCGGCCACCCCGGGAATGATGCCGAGCTGGTTTGGTGGGTGCCACAGCCCAGGGGTGGCCACCGCTGGGAGCAGAGTCGGGGACGCTCGGGGCGTTTCCCACGGGGGGAGGAAGCACCAGCAGACACAGCTCATGGGCCTGGGTGTTAATTGCGGGGGAAACAAATCAGCGTGCCCTAGGGGCAGAGCACCGAAATGTGAGCAAGGAGAGACCCCAGAGGGAATGTGGAGGAGAAGGTCTCTGGGGGAGGAACATGGCACTGGTGGGAGCAGCCATTAGGGAGTCCGTGCAGCTGTATCTTGGGCTATTTCTGGAGCGGAGAGGAGTCCGTGCGTGCGACAGCTCTGTGTCGGGGGGGGGAGGGGCAGGGAGAAGATGCTAGAAGGTGAGAGCAGAGGCGGGACAGAAAGGGCAGCCGGAGAAGTGTGCAGAAGGGGCCAGAATGTGCGATCAGAGCCCAGAGGGGAACGGGTGCGACCCTGAGGGGAGGGGCCAGGCCCGGGTCCGGGGAGGAGTCGGAGCAGACAAGAGCGGCTCAGGTGGGGGCGGGGCCTGTGGAGGGGCCGCCCAGGAGAGAACACGAACCTTCAACTCGAATCAGGCCCATTATCACTTGCCGGTGGCCAGTACCCCTGAGCTACCGGCTGGCCTCACAGCTGGCCCTGAGGGGTGGCAGGATGGCACCTGGGGGAGCGTCCCCGTGTCTCCTGGTCACCCGGGGGGCTCGCTGGGGTCGTGGCGTTCCCGGGACACCCCCCCCGGGAGGCGGAGCCCCAATGCTCGAGGACTCGCAGACTGACTGCAGCACACCCTGGGGCCATGGCCAGAGACGGGTGGGGAAGGCCAGGGGCCACCTAGGCAAAGGGCCTCCGTCAGCAGCACCCCGGGGTGGGGGCACGGGCTGGCGCGTGGGCACAAAGGGCCTCAGTCGGGCGAGTGCCAGGAGGAACAGAGCCCGGCCGGGGGGGGGGGGATGATGCCCCCGCCCCTCCCCCGAAGTGTGGTGGCTGGCGGGACCCCCAGAGCCGGAGCCCCAAGGTCTAGGGTGCTGTTTGGTCTCGCCCTACTTCCTTGGTGCTTCCGCTAAGGCTTTTCCTCCTTCTGGCCCAGGTGGAGTTTCTAGGCCCTGCCGGAAGAAGGAAGTAACAAAGGGATGTGCGGGCAGAGGGGCCAAACCACCCCCAAGAGACTCGGACAAGGTCTCAATCACCTCGCGCTGGGTCATGGGAGGGGGAACGAGCCCCCCGAGAACGGGAAGGGCCTCCTGGAAGCGATGGCCAGGCCTCGGGGTGAGGGGCAGCGCAGTCACTGTTCTCTCTCTCTCTCCCCCACAGAAAGTACCACGCCGGCATGCTCATCGCCTGAGACAGCTCGGCCCAGACAGCCACAAAGCACAAAACAAAAAACTCAGAGAAGACCCAAGAACGGTGTTTTCCTGGCGTCTACAAGAAGCGCTTCATCCCCCCTCCACCCCCCAGCTTTCTTTTCTAAAAAACAAAAAACGCACACAACCCCCTTCCCCCGCAACAAAACTGAAAGAAACAATGCAGACTCGGGTGATAGCTGCGCAAGCATGTTCTTTATTTAAGCCCAGGACGGCAGGACAGGAGGACGCCCACGCCCGCGGCCCGGGGGGACAGAGTGGCCGGGCGCTCCTGGGGCCCCTGGGAAAGCTCTGGGGCCCCTCGAGTGCCTCCCCCAGCAAAGAGCCGGAGTTTTCCTCGGGGGCCCCAAGTGCTTCCTCCTCGGACCCCGAGGGTGTCGGGGCGGTGAGATGCAGAAAGCGTTTGGCCTCATCTCTAAAGAAGGTCTGGCTCCGCTCCGGCCAGTCGAGCTCATGGACCGGAAGCTTGGCCCTGCCCGGAGCCCGATTCTGCCCCCCTGGGAGCTCGGCCTGGGCTGCAGGGGTGAGCCCTGAGCTCAGTGTGGCGGGACTGAGCCAGCCCTGCATTTCCCACCCCCGCCAAATGCCAGCTGAGTGACCAGCGTGGGGCAGGGCCCCCCCTGGCCCTGCTCGACGGCCAGAGAGAATCGCTTCTGCTTCCCCACTAAGACAAAGAAACCCCCCACCACCAAGCCGCACCTGCTCCCCATCACCAGGAAGACCCGCCCCGCCCCCCTGCACCCCGCGATTGGCTCCTGGACTCCCCGGGGCCTGCTGCTCTCCGCTTCCTCTCTCCGGACCTGCCTTGGCGGGGCCCCTAGCTGGCCTGGCCGCTGAGCGCCTCCTGGACCAGCCTCTCGCTGAGAGCCCACAGGGCCCGCGCCGTCGGCTCGCTCTGCGCCTGGCTGGAGGGCGTGCACCGGCAGCAGTTGTTGAAGTACATCCCGCCCAGGCCCTCCAGCTCCGGGGCCGCCGCGCAGTACACCGTGGTGGCCGCTCCTTGTTGCTGCAAAGACACACAGAGAGAGAGAGACGTGGTTGGAGGCGTGCTGGGCGCTGAGCAGGCCAGGAGCCCCGCGCAGGCCGGGCCGGGAGCCGCGAGGGGGGACCCTGCCCGCGGGCGCAGAGAGCCCCCCGCTGGGAAGGAACTGACTGCTCCAGCCCAGAGACCGCGGACAGCTCTCCCCGGCCCAGGGAAAGAGGGGGATGCCCGCCCTCCGCCCGCCCCGGCCCCTGGGCTTCCCAATGCACCGTGGGACTGGGACCGCACGTGTTTCCAGAACCTTCCATATGGGTTGACCCAGCTGCTCTGGCAAGGGCTGGCAGCAGGGCGCTTCCCTTTCTTCTCTGCCCCCAGCCCGGGCTGAGAGTAGAGAGTTCATGGGCAGCCCCTGCTCGCCACCCGCGTCTGTCCCACGTGGCCCCTGGACTGTGTCCTCCCTCCTCCGCGCCCCTTCTCCTGCAGTTTGGGCGGGGGGAGGGAGCTTGGCTGCAGCCACTGCGGGCTGCCATGGCTCCTCCCCTCCCACCCCTGGAGCACCCGTGGGCGAGGCGGCTGGGGAGGCAGGTGCCACTGGCCCACCCAGCACCGGGGGCAGTGAGGAGCATGAGAGACCACTTTGCAGAGAGTCCTCATTAAACACACTGGGCTGGCGCTCCCAGGCAGACGAGGCTGGCGGGCACGCTGGGATCTCACACCCACCCCACGTGCCTCGGGGGGTGATTCATGTGCCCTGGGCCACGCTCCATCGGCTAATTATCAGTGCGAGGGACGGGGTGCCGAGGAGGGCGGGAGGCGGTAAGTGGGGATCAGATCCCCGTCAGGGGAGCACTGAGGAGTCTTGCTGGGCCGTGGGCGTCCGTCTGCACCCAGAGCATCCCAGTCCCTGACTGCCCGGACCAAGTGCTCAGGGCCTCTGCTACCCAGCCTTGGCATCGGAACCACGGGCGCCGGGGCCTTTCTAGGACCGGGTCTAAAGGTGTCGTTATTTTAAGCAAATGTTAAAGAACAGATTAGGGTTCCTTTAGGGTACCGGGGGGAGGGGTGGGTGCAGGTGCCGGATTTCAGCGTCACCCTCTGTGGCCCCGTTTGCCTGAGTCTGTCCGATGGCGGCTGGCCAGGCCTGGCGTCAGGTCCGAGGCACGGCGGGGGACAGGACAGAGCGGGCTGCTGGACACCACCGCCGCCTCACTGACCGGTACAAGCCCTGAGCCCGCACGGGCCTCTGGCTGACGGGGTCACGGCCCTGTTAGCTCCCCGGCCGCGGCCCGGGGCCCACGCCCCACAGCTGGGCGTTCGCGTGGCTTGGTCAGCTCTTTGCAAATGGATGAGTGTGGCTTAAGGCTGTGGACATCCACTGGGGGCCCCACCCCCCTATTTCCTTTCACTGACTCTCGCTTCCTCCTAACCCTCCGGTGCTCCCAGCAAGAGAATTGAGACGGGCTCCTCTGTCTCGCGGCATCCCGCGCGGTGCGGAGGGGAGGCAGGGCAGCCCCCAAACCCGGTGGGGGCCCTCGAGGCGCTCGTCCCAACGCCAGCCACACGCCCACGGGCCATCACCGCCCGGGCCGCAGAGCCGTCCTCCTTGTGTCTCCACCGCACTTTGCAGGCGTCCAGACTCGAGCACGGTCAGGTGGCTGCCTGGCTCGGCACCCTAGGGAGAGGTGCGAGAACCCAGTCCGCTCGCCCCGACACCCAGGGTCCCACCCTGCCACACCCCTGGGGAGTCTCCTCTCAGCGGGTGTGGACGAAGCAAGACAGGACCGAGGGCGGGTGGCTTCCCCGAGAGCCCCCCAACTGCCGAAGCCCCTCGGGAAGGTGACGAAGGGCCTCCTCCCAGACCAGAGGCGGCCCGTGGCCACTGTCCCCTCCTCGGTGACACACTGCCCCGGGGCGCAGCTGGGCGGGTGTTTTGCAAACACACCTCGGTGTAGCGAGGGTCCAGGAAGTCAGCTGGTGGGGGGCGGGCGGGTTGTTCTCACCCCCCGGAACTCTCACTTGGCCACACTCCAGACCGGACATGGTGACACAGCCCGACCTGCACCCCGGGGTGCTGTGCCTCCTGCCCCTCCAGCCTCGGGACGGGGCCGTCTGTCTTGCTGGCCTCCCACGTGGTTTTAGGAAACACAGACCCGGAGGTGCCCGAAAGCCAGGCCCACCCGCGACACCCCAGACAGAGATGAGCTGCCGACACCTGGCCGGCCCCTCGCCGACCCCTCGCCGACCCCTGCCACACGGCCCCTCATCCTGGACAGTCAAGGACCCACCCCGTCTTTGGGCCCCTACGCCTCCTACCCTTGAGGCTTTGGGGGGAGTCCTCCGGGCGCTGAGTGGGGCCTCGGGGGGCCTCTGGGTGGGCGCCCACCGCAACGGATGGCTCCTCTGGGGCCCGTGGGCTGCCAGCACCCCCCATCTGGGCCGAACCCCGCTAGGGAAACCTTATTAGCCAGCAGACAGCCACGCTGATACACAGGGAGGCTTGATTCAGAGAGCACCGTCAGGAGCACCCTCTAAGGATGCGCTGGGGGCCTCGGGGAGCCGCTCCCTAATCCAGAAAAGCCGGAAGAGTCCTAGCAAGGGAGAGACGCCAACAGCCGCCGCCGGACCGGGCCCCGGGGACTGCGAGCAGTTGAGCTGCAGCTTGTCTGTGCGCCCCAGACAGGCAGGAAGCAGGGGGGCAGCAGCTCCAGCTACTGTGGGACAGGCCCCCCAGGACAGAGGGTTCCCGGGAGAATCTCCACTCGAGCCTGAATGCCGCCTGGAGCCAGACTCAACAGTGTGTGGACAAGGGCCCGGGTGCTTCTTGGGGACTCGGTGCGGGGAGCCTTGGGGTGAGGGCTCCCCGGTCCCGCTCACGAACCGCTGGATTAGCCGCGCAACCTCCAGCCACAGGCTTCGGAGGCCGGTGGCCCTTCCTGTACTGCCGAGGCCCGGCCGTCCCCACCGCCCGCCCTCCCAAAACCCGTGGCCGGCATGGACGCGGTGACGGCGCCACTCCCCATCAGCGTTTATTTGATAACTGCTCACCCTCTGTTTGTAGCCGTCAGCACCGAATGCAAATGAATATCGACTCTGAGAGGAAAGGCACAGAGGTTTCTGAGAAGCCGGATCCGGGGGAGGGAGAACACAGACACCCACACCCCGCACCCCCCGCTCAGCAATGCCGGGGCAGTCCTCCTCGCACTTCCGTTCTGACAGGGACGCGGTGCACCCTTTACCTTCAGTTTGCAGGTTGACTCTACGTGAAAATGCATGCGTGTCGGAAAGGAAGAGGAGATGCCCGTCTTCCCGTAGACTGGGCTAGAGCAGGGAGAGAACCTAAACACATGCCCGAGCCCAGCCTCGCTCCTGAGCCCGGGAGGGGCGGGGGTTCTCGGCGGGTGTGGAGGGGGCCGACAGCCGAGAGCAGCAGGCCAGGAGGACAGCCGGGGGCGCGGCGGCAGGGTGAGGAGAAAGGGTCTCTCCGTACCCTCTGGCTGCCCCGTTCCCAGGCAAAGCCAGGACCTCCCCACTGCAAACACAGCTGCAGGGCCTGCCGCTGGCATCGGGCAGAAGAAAGTTTCCTAGACCTTGGTGGGCACATGCTTTCTTGTCTTCCCCGGGCCGCCCCCGAGAGTGGGTCACTCTCCAGAGGAGGGAAAGGCGGAGCCCAAGCGTCCCTCCCAAGGCCACCTCGCCGGGGTCACAGACCGTCGTGAGCAAGTGCCATCTGCATCCCCGATCAAAAGAAACTACAACCGAGGCACCTGGGTACCAGCCTGAGAGCCGCCCCCCTGGTCGGAGCCAGTGATATCCCCTCTTCCTCCACCCGGCTGCGTGCGGGGAGTGGCCAGAGGGGCGGCCCTGAAGGCCCAGTCAACCCAACAACAGACACACACACCCCGCCACTCCCGTGAGGCCATTGAAGAAAATGGGGAGCACGGTGCAGAAGGGCTCTGCCCCCCCAAAGGCCAGGCTCTGCTACCGAGTTCTCGCAAAGAAGGTGCATTTGCCCGAGAAGGTGCACTCCGGCCTGCGTGCAAGGGATGGGCCGGAGAAGCTTCCAGGAATGCTGCAGGCAGGGACAGCTCCTCCCGCATGGATGAGGACCCCGTTTCTGTCACAGACTGGAAGCGGTGGGCCCGCAGGCACAGGGCTAGCCCCGCAGACGGACCCAGCCGCCTCCCTGCAGCCGGCCTGCCCCCGGACTGTGTCTCAGTTCAGCTGACTCCCCCTCCCCGGGGCTTCTCGGCCTTCTGCTCTGCCAGGCCCCGCTGCTGCCCCCGGCAGGATGCCCTGGCATGGCCCGCAGTGGGAGGTCAGGGCTGAACTTGCCCCTGGGAGAAGTTAAAGGGAGGTTTTCCCGCCGTTGAGCTAAATTGAAGTTTTAACAGTTGGATTAACACACGGGAGATTCTGCGGCAGGTGGACTTCAGTTAAAACTAAACCTTGCGGGGAGTGAGGTGCTGCTGCTCGAATGCCACCTCCGGGCCCTTGCCTCAGGAACTGAGTCTTGGCGCTCAGGCCTTTGCTCGAGGCTGGCGAGGAAGCGCCCCGATCCAGGAAGCCCTGAGCATCGCCCCTTCGCCAATCCCTGTTGGCCAATGGGGAGAGAACGTGGGACCCGAGGCGCAGTAAGGGACCACCGCCCGGCCCCCTGGCCCACTCCCCCAGATCACACCGTGTTAAGCCTCAGAGCATCCTACGGAGAGTCGCCCGCACCACGCTCAGACGCCATCGTCACACTCCGCACGTGCGTCTGAAAACACAATCTTCCTCCCCGCCTCTGCGACCAGCCACTCCAGACACTGTCGACCAGAGGGAGGCGTCACCTTTGCCCAGAGGAAACGGCAGACCTGCCCTCAGGGTGGGGACTCTCAGAGCCTGAGTGGATGGGCCCCCAGCCCCGCCAACAGTGACCGGGCACAGAGCCAGGAGTAAGCCCTGAGTACAGCCAGGGGTAGTCCCAACCACCACCCCCCATTTCCACTCACACACACACACACACAGAGTGGTCTAGGGGTAGCCCCAACCACTGCCCCCCATTTCTACTCACACACACACACACAATCAGAGTGGTCTAGGGGTAGTCCCAACCACCGCCCCCCATTTCCACTCACACACACACACACACACACACACACACACACACACAATCAATCAATCAGAGTGGTATAGGGGTAGCCCCAACCACCGCCCCCCATTTACACTCACACACACACACACACAATCAGAGTGGTCTAGGGGTAGCCCCAACCACTGCCCCCCATTTCTACTCACACACACACACACACACACACACACACACACACACACACACACACACACTCAGAGTGGTCTGGAGTGGCCACTGGGCCCAGGCTCAGATCCTTCTCGGGCACCGCTGTGGACAGGGTGTTGGGCAGAGAATGGGCCTTGCCTGGGTGTTTTCTCGTGCCAGAGCGGGCTCAGCAGGACGGGAGCACCCGCATCCTTCTGCCCTGCCTCATCCTGCATCCCGCCTGTGCTCCTACGGGTCACAGATCGCCGCTACTCTGAAACAGAGCCACCCTCCTCCAACTCCTGTGTCCCTTCTCGGGGTGCGGGGGACCCCAGGTGGGTGTGGGAGCAAGTCCTAACGAGGGGGCGGCCCGGAGGCCAAGAGGGGGACAGGGTGTGCCCACGGTATGTCCCAGAGGGGGGTTGCCAAAGACGCGATGACCGGCCCCGTCCATGCTGTTGGCTCTATCCCTGGCGTCCCTGCCCAGGCCGCCTGGGGCAGCCGCAGGACTCGGGGCTGTGTCCACTCAGACACGGAGCCCAGGGGCTGCAGCGGGAAAGGGCGCGGGCAGCTACTTGCCAATGGCTTCACCGGAGACCATTCGCCAGAAGCGACGTAGAAACTTGCCACCCAAAGGTGCAGGGATGGGTCGGCGGGAGCCTGGCCAGTGACGTGTCCTGCCCGGGCCTCCTCGGTGCCGAGTGTCCACGGGAGATGAAAGAAGAAGTTGGGTTCACGTTGATTTGAGACGTTGGACTTTCTGTTCTACTTTATCCTAGCTCTGTATGTTGTATATAAGTGTACGCCCCTGCATTTGCCATGTATATTGTGAACGCTTTGAAATCATTGCCAGGCGGGAAGAAAGGGCCCCCCTCAAGTAGGAGGGTGCAGAGAACAGCGCTGGGGTACACCTGAAGAGTGTCCCCTCTCCTCCTTCACAGAATTGCTCTGCCGTGTTGGCCTGCTGGGGGATCCCTGGGCCCTCCCAAGCCCGGGCGGGCCGAGTTTTGGGGCGACAGCCCCTGCAAGCTGTTTGCATAGTTTTTAAGACTTGTCAGCTTGAGTTTTAAACGATGGACTTTATAGATGTGTGTATACTATGGATTCCCTACACATGGAACTGGGAAAGAGGGGGGCTTGGGGCTTGAAAACCCACTGGGTCTCCCAAGGGGGCCCCGTTGGGGTGACAGGTGAACTCTGCCCCCCCACCCCCAGCTGCCGATGCCGGCTCAGAGCCAGCCGGCTGCGAGGTCTGAGGCCTGCCTGTCTGCCTTCGTGTGTATATTTTTTATCGAGGGCTTGCTCAAACAGATCATCTCTCAGGCTCAAAGACACTGGCCTGGTTAATATTTCATTTAGAACATACTGTGGAGAGTGTCTCATTTATATCACTTCCATAATTAATGGTGATAGCTCAGGCGCTGCCTCCGCGGAGGGCTCTCATCACGGGTGGGCAGATAATGAGAAACAATAGATATTTCATTCACCGGCAGCTTGCTGGGACTTGGTCGGAAATGATCGCGCGTGCTCTTGCTTTAATTGCCAGGGTCAATAATTCTGCCTCAGTGCCAGGGAACACTTCACGGCACTTGATGCAAACAGACTAGAGATAAGACAAACACACACACACACACCCCGACAAAATCACCTTGATGGTGCAACACCTTAGCTAGGCCGCTATGAAGGTATGCCTTTTTATTTTCTCTTAAGTCGCATTCTCTCATGCAAATATTATCTAAATATGCCTGCACTGACTACTCATGGACTGTATTTTAGGAAATACAATTAGGCAGCCTTTCTCTTCTCCTCTGTAGACTGTAAATAAGGCTAGCCCTCATTCCTCTCTCCCTATGTAAATATATGTAAATACGAAGGCGCCCTGCATGCAGAGGTTCTAGGCAATTCAGGTACTTTTATAATCTGAAGGCATGGACTTGAGCTGGTTAGTTAAAAGGAGAAAAAAAAAAATAGCTCTCTTGAACTCTTTCAGGCTGAATAGACATTAAAGATTTCTTCCTAGACGGCCCTGGCTGCTTTTGTTGTTCTTTCCCTTCCGGGTCTGGGGTCACCATCCAGAAAGGGTCCCCGACCTTTCCTGGGGTCACAGGAAAGGCCCCGAGAGCCTCTGGACCCAAGAACAAGGGTCCAACCATCAGGCTTGAGTTGCCACGGGATTCTCGGACCCAGCGCAAGGCACCTTCGGGTTTCTCTGGCAAACCAAAGAGTCCCAGAAATACTTCCTGTGTCCTGTGTGTTGCTCCACGCTGATGTAGGTACAGGGTTGGACACCTGATCTCCCCCCAACACACACACACACACACACACACACACACACACATGAAGGGATCCTGCTGTCAGGCCCATTTCAAAGGTGCAGAAATGGTGACAAGCAAGGGGAGCCACAAAACCACGACACACTCGCTTCAACACACCAAGGACCAGTGCGCTCACTGCAATGGGCCGGAACCTGAGTCTGCCGGACTCCGGGGCTCGTGCCGTCCCCCTCGTAGCAGCTCAAGCCTGCCACCGTGGCTGGGAAAGCAGCTGCGGCCACGGACACCCGCGCAAGCCCACCTGGGTTGCAATAAAACTTTATTTACAAACGCAGGCAGGGGGCCGGCAGTAACACCCAAGTCTCCCTGGCCAGCCTCTGCTCTCCGCCCTGCTCGCCCTCGCCTCTTCCTCAGAGACAGGCCGCTCCCGTCGCCTTTCGAGTGTGTTTGTGTGTTTGATGGGCTGGGGAGACGATCTGATCAATTCAAAATTCTCCATCTCTTCCCCGCAGGTAGCTGCGCTATTTGTAGGAATCATGAGATAATAAGGGGGTGCACACAAATGAAATCCCTTGAGCTGATAAATCAGGCTGCCTGCCTCAGACAAGTCTCATTGCCAGATTTCAATTTAGTCCTCTTTTTGTTTTCTAAATGGGCATGTATGAAAGACTAAGTTTAAGAAGAAAGAAAGAGGAAGACACCGGGCGACAGTCTTCAAGGAGGGGATGGAGGCCATTACCTCGGGTTGCCATGGGAACCGAGCACCCCGCAAACTTTTTAAGGGTTGAAAAACAGTGTCTGTGTTTGAAGATGTGTTTCTTCCCGAGTATGATGCTCCCGTGCAAACGCATTAATTGACAGTTTCCTTCGGGACTTCGTCATTGAAGTTCCCAAACTTAATTTGAAGGCACCAGGAACACACCTGCACCTTTGAAGACCCGGGGCCGCCGTGCGGGAGGGCTCGGAGCCCCGAGCCAGCACCAGCACTGCGCTCGAACCCAAGCCCTGGGTTCTTTCTTTCTCCGGCAAGGCTGGTCCTTTCTCCTGGTACTTTTCCATTCCTCGGGCCCTCTCTGCGGGAAGGGAGGACCTGGCTCCCTGAGCCCGACGGAACCAGAATCAATACCCTGGCTTCTGTCCCGGAGGGAGCCGGGGAGCTGGGGTGGGAGGGGCGGGAGGGGCTGGGCGTGTCTGCACTGAGTGGGGGGGGGGGGGGCGGAAAATCCCAGAGGCCCGAGCCGGAAGTGCTCAGGTTCGAATCCATGGTGAACGCGGTGTTCCCCGTGTCTGGTGTGGGGGTGTGGGGGTCCGAGCTGCGGCTGGCTCCCCGGAGCACAGAGGGAAGAGGGGGGCTTGACGTGTGTGTCCCCGGCCCTCGCCGGGACCCGCAATGGCATGTGGGAAGCCACTTGGGTCCTGGGCAGCACCCCGAGGGGGTGCCCCGGGTGGGAAGAGGCCCTCAGGGACTGTCTGAGGAAGCGCACGGAGACACCCCCAAGCTGGCCAGGGCCCCAGGGCAGCAAAGCACGGGGCCACTGGCACGGGGAGCCACGGAACCGTGCCACTGGGGGCTCGGGGACACGGAGGCTGGCAGGTCGAGGGGGCTGCGACTCGGAGATGTCGGTCATGGGTGCCCTACATGGGTCCCCAGCTTACTTGGTCTCCCCCCCCCTTTGCAGGAATTACTTAGCTCCGTCCCCCTCCTCAAATCCTTGAAGGGGGGACTCCCAGGGGGAACTCAAGTGTCCTCGGGCCCCCCTGGGGTTCTTGGCCTACTGGCCCAGTGTCCGACCAGGGCCGGAGGATGTGGTGCTTCTCGCCCCTCAAGCCCGGGACCCCCTGGGCCACCACCCTGAGGCTCAGAAGCCTTCGGGACACCCGAGTAGTATTTGGGGATCAAGCCATGGTTAGCAGCATGCCAGTCACGTGCCTTAACCCCGTGCTCTTCCTAGGCCACAGCAGAGAGACGCCCCCCCTTTCATTGAGGCTCCTACCCCTTGGGTTGTCCTGGACCCCTGTGGATGGAATCGCTCACTCTGGGGGACACTGACCAGAGCTGCCAGCTCCTACTGACCGACTCAGTCAGGCCTGGACAGCACCCCGGGACTCGGCAATGCCGCCGTCTCACTGCACGGGGCACCACGTCCACGAGGCAGGTCCCGGGAGGTCCAGGGTAGGGACCAGGCTGAGGCGGGCCTGTCACTGAACGCAGGGTCCAAAGCCAGAGGTGTCCCCCCGGCTCTGTGCTCCCTGACCGTAGCATCCCCCCCAAAAGGCCCACTTCCGGCCTTGAGGTCCGCCCATAACACAGGGAAGCCCGCCGTTGTCGGTGGGGTCTCAGGACGTGTCCTGCGGGGAGACCCCGATCCTGTGCTGTGGGGTCGCAGACGGGATCAGGTGGCTGAGGCAGGAGGGAGCCGAGTGGGCAGACGGGGGGCAGGGAGGGGATGGGCCCTGGCACCCGAAACACGGGACACTCAGGACGGGGCATACTCATTGCTGAAGGGACACGCGAAGCCGTGCCCAGGCAGACGCAGGGTTTGCTCCTCCTGCCCAAGCACCGAGTCCCCACCCCTGCCCCAAGCTGGCTGACATAACAGTCCTCAATGTCTAGAAGGTTCCAACAGAGAGTCAGGACCCAGTTCCCCCGGGTGGCGGTGGGCCAGAGGCGAGGGTGGCGCGTGTCACACTGCACTTCTGTAGTGTCATCTGAGACGCCACCCAGGGGTGCCTGGGGCCGGGGCTCCCTCCAGTGAACGCAATCAGCCCCGTACCTGAACCTCTTAGGAGAGCAAACAGCCCCCGCCCGGAGCGCCCAGCCTTGGAGGCACCGCGTCTCCCCGCAGACACTCGGGCACGAGTGACAATGGAGCAGGAGGGGACGGGGCCCCAAAGGTCCGAGCTTGGCAGCAGGAGCCCCAGTTCCACCCCCGCCCCAGCCTGGAGCCAGGGACAGATCCCACAGCCCCGGCTCCGCTCCCAAGCAGGAACAGAGACGCGGAGGCAGGAAGCAACGCGGGAAGTTTGACGCGTGCGTGTTGGAAGGTCGGTGAACGCCCCTCCCCCCCAAAGGGTTCCCTCGGGTTCCCTCTGTCCCCCACGGGCTCCCCAGATACAGCCCCCCGCTGCCCACCGGCCCCTGGTCAGCACCGACCCCTGGGCACAGCCTCGCCCTGCATGGTGACGTCCCTCTCACTGTCCCCTTGTCCCACTCACTCCCTGCTTACACTCTGAAGCCAGAAGGCCACACTCATCGGAGCCCAAACCTCCAGTGCTCCAGAGGCCGGGCTGGACGGCAGAGGACTGGACCCCTCCCAAGGTCACCCCAGAATGGGGCCTCCTTCTCTGCCCCGACTCGGGTCAGCTCGGAGCGTCCTGCGGGCCTCCTTTTCCCTGGACTAGTGGATGTATCTGCCACTCGCGCCCTCCAGCACGGCCTCCCCTCCGTCGGTCACACTGACCCCGTCCCCAGGACGCAGAGCCCTCCCGGGACCCCACCCGCCAAGGCTGGCAGCTCCCACTGATAACCAGGTGGCTGCGAGAGCTCACACTCGTGACCCTAAGCCGGGAGGGCGCCCGCAGGGCTACGGCACGGGCACTCATGTCCGTGAGCCCCGAAGGAAAGTGCCACCGAGCCCCCAGGGCTGGCCCGGCCCAGGCAGAAGCCCCCGACGTCCCTGCGGGCCTGATCCTCCCAGAGCCGGGGCCCAAGAGATCACGCAGCTAGCGGGGCGCTTGCCTCGCATGCAGCTGACTGGAGCCTGGTCCCCCGAACCACACCGCATGTGGCCCCACAACAAAACGTAAAAACAGCCACAACCAGAAAATAAACAGAGTGTGGGCGGGGCAGGAGCATGCACTTAGGGGCCTCGGGGAAAGTTTATCATCAGACCGGCTGCCGCATAAACAATCAGCCAGGCCAAATGATTTCCCTTGCAAATCGCTGTTGCTGTGGTTTTAACACAGTTCTCTGTAAGTCATGAGTCATCTGAGAACTACATCGCATGAACGCTTCCGATGCTGAGCGAAAGGCACCCGCATGCCCCCTCTACAGACACGCACACATGTACACACACGCATAAGCACTCACATGCACACACATGCACGTGTACGTGGGCACACACGCACACACATGCACACACATGCACATACATGTGTGCCTGCACACACATGCACATGTACATGGGCACACATGTACACACATGCACATACATGTGTGCCTGCACACATATGCACATGCACATGCAGACACACATACACATGCACATGCATGTGTACCTGCACACACATGCACATGCACATGCACACACACATACACATGCACATGCATGTGTACCTGCACACACATGCACATGCACATGCACACACACATACATACACGCGCACACACACACACACACACACACACACACGTTTTGTCCTCCCGACAAGCTTCCATAGAATATTCTGGTTGTCACTCCCCCACCATGCAAATGAAGATTGGGACCTTAAATCCTTCACAATGAGTAAAGGCAGAGCTGGGAGTTGAACTTATGCCCAGTGTCTTCAAAGGCCCTTCCGGCCAGGTGGCGAGAAGCGAAAGGGAAGTTTAGCTTCTGTTTGGTGCTGGAGGAGCTTCAGCGTGCTTTCCAGCCAAGCCCAGCTCAGCCCTGCAGAAGGAAATCCGAGCCCAGAGAGATAAAGCAACTGGCCTGAGGGCACACAGCCAGGGACTGCACGTAAACAGAAGGCCGGGGATGGGTTCGGTTGTTCTCACCATTCTCTCCTGTGCTCCGACGGAGAACTGGTGAAAAGGTGGGCCCCAAAGTAGGACATTAAAGAGTCAAGGCAGAAAGAAAAGAGGAAGTAATCTGGAAATGAGAGAGGACGGCTGTCCCTCATCCAGAGAGCCCCCAGCCTCCCTGGGGTAGGGGACAGGGACCCGCCTTCTCGTCCCTGGGCCCACCAAAGGGGCTGCCGCCACCCCCTTGCCAACCTGCTCCACCCGCGACCCCGGAGTTTGCACGAGGCCTGGCGTGCAGGGATCTCAGTCGCCAGGTGATGAGGGAGTGAAGGGACGAAGGAATGAAGGAATGACCGGAGGCCTGTCTGGGGCTCGCACTGTACCCCCCACCTCCCGCCCCTTCACACCCAGGGCGGCGTCTCTTGGGAGTGACTCACCGTGGTGCCCCAGACGTTAAAAATACACGCGCTCCTTACTCAATCTGGCAGCCGCCGACTCCGTCCCCAGAGCCCGCTCCTGCCCACCTCCCAGTACACGAGGTGTTAACTACATTATCTGGAAATACCCGATGACTAATTCCCCATCCTTATCGCCGGCAGAAGAAAATTGTCTTGGGCACGGATGGCCCAGATTCCCGGTCAGTTTATGTAAGGCGGTCCAAGTGATTGCAGCATTTTAAGCCATTTTTAGCTTCGATCACCTGATGTGTGTGAGCCCAGAAAACCTGCGCCCTGGGCCCCCCCAAACCCTCTCTTTTTCCACTCATTTTGTCTCGGCGACTTCCTGCCGCGGAGAACGTCGCCCCCGAAAGAACGGGCTCAGGAGCACGTCTCCACGGGGCTCCGGGCCTCTCTCCGTTTGTCACAGACCACTTATCCCTGGGGTGCTCGCTTCCCTTCCCCCGCGGCTGGACGCCCTCTTACTGCGGGCCGGGAGTGGGGGTCCATCTCGGCCCAGGCCACAGGCCGGGCGCGGGGTCGGGGGTGGGGGTGGTTTTTGATGATGATCTCCTTGGTGGTTTTACAGATTGAAAACCTCCCCACGGAGTCCGAGCAGGACTGGGCAGAAACCGTCTCCGTGTTCCGCATGCCGCGGCCTCCAGGCCTGGGGCAAATCTGAGCTGGCACCAGGCGCCAGGGGCGGGAGGATTAAAAACGGGGCTTTGCCAAGGTAGCTGGACGGGGCCTTTGCGCTTCATCACCGGGTGCCATGAAGGGAAGGGTCTCCACCTGGAGGAGAGTTCGGCGGCTGAGGCCCTTGCCTGGCACGTGGCGGGCCGGTCCAATGCCCGGCGCCATCTATGCTCCCCTGAGCACTGCTGAGAGGGACCCCTGGGCACAGAGCCAGGGAGACACCTGAGCAGTGAACACGCCTGCTCTGGCCCCACGCCGCACACGCCTCCTTCCCACAGCAAGGGAGGGTGAGGTAGGCGGTGAGGGAGGTTTGTCAAGTCCCAGCGCCGATTCTACCCGCAGGCCCCGAGGCCTTTGCCCTCGAGCACCGGGCCCCTTCTAAGCACCGTGTCCCCCTCACTTCTGAGTCACAGTCTGAACACGTGGGCCGAGGAGAGACGGAGCCGCCACTCAAACCCGCAGGGGAACCCCGACCCCTGCCTGTCCTCCTCCAAGGGACGGTCCTTCTGCGTGGAAGGGGTGGGAGCAGATGTGCCGGGCTCTACACGGGCTCGGTCATACCCACGGCCCTGCTACGGTAAGACATAAGCAGCGACGACCCCCCGCAACCCACGGGGTGGGGGGGACAGGCTTTCAATACAACTACTGATCAAGGGCTGGACCAACGGCACGAGTAGGGCGTTTGCTTTGCACATGGCCGACCCCGGGGTTCGATCCCCAGCATCCATCCCATATGGTCCCTCGTGCACCGCCAGGAGTAATTCCTGAGTGCAGAGCCAGGAGTAACCCCTGTGCATTGCCGGGTGTGACCCAAAAAGCAAACAACAACAAAAACCAAAAAAAAAACCTTTATTGATCAGAACTGCCAGTTTCCCCCCACCGTGGCCTGCTGTCTGTCCACCTCAAACTCAACACTTCCTCGCTGAAGCAACGTCAACTCCCTTGAACCCGCCGGCCAGCTTGAGCCAGGAGATGAACCGCTCAGGCCCCGCTCTCTGGGTTGGGTGGGGCGCCCAAGGGCCTGAGACACCCAGCTAAGTCCTGTGGGTGCTGGGATTCTACCAGGCACTGGGTGAGAGCCCTCCTTCAGGGCCCCACATTCACACCCTCGACTTCCCCCTTGGAAAACAACCAACCTGTAAAGCCTTTCTGGGGGGAGAGGGGGTGAGACAACCCAGATGCTTCCAGACGAGCATACGATACCCCACCCCCTACCCTGGACGTTTCCCAGAGAGCACGAGGATGCCCACTGGACCAGAGTTACATCAAAACCTGTGGGTTAGCTCATGCCACGGGCCACGCCATCCGCCTCATGGTTTTCTCCGCCTCCGTCTGCAAACAGCCAAGACAACTGGACGTGCAGAACCTGCCCCCTTGGCCTGGCTCCCATTCCTCTCTCCTAGTTAACATCTACTGTTGGGCAAAAAAAAAAAAAAAAAAAAAGTCTCGTCCCTTGGATGGGAGTGGGAGATACGACGAGTAAGTGCTCAGTCAGAAATACGCTTCCTGGGGGCCGGAGCGATAGCACAGCGGGGAGGGCGTTTGCCTTGCACGCGGCCGACCCGGGTTCGATCTCCGGCATCCCATATGGTCCCCCAAGCACTGCCAGGAGTGATTCCTGAGTGCAAAGCCAGGAGTAACCCCTGAGCATCGATGCGTGTGACCCAAAAAGAAAAAAAAAAAAAGAAATACGCTTCCTGGAGTTGGGGGAACGGCTCTGCATGCCTAAGGCCTGGATTCTATGCCCGATGTCTGACGGAGCCACACCCCCTCCCAAGCATCGCTGGGGGCAACCCCGGTGGTCTCCAGCACTGCCCACTAGACTGAGCACTGAATCACCCAGGCTGGGCCCCTGAGCACTGCCTGGAACCCGCCTCCCCGCCGCCCCACCCCCCACCCCCACCCCGTCCCCACACAGACGCAGGGGAAACCTCCTCTCCTCTCGGAAGCCTTGCCAACTGCCCAGAAGCTTTCCGCGCACTCCTGCTATGGCAGCGGACGCTGAACCGTCCTGGCCGGGTCTCCGGCCCACCGACGCCTCCTGCCCAGTGTTTATGCCGGGGGGGGGGGGAACCTCTCCTAGGCACGTCTGTTTCTTCTCTCCCTTTTCACCTACACGTCTCTCCCAGCTTAAACCCACCAGCTTTCCACTATGTGTCACAATATAGATTTGGATGCAATAAAGACTATAATTATTGAGCATTTATGAGAAATAATATTTTCCCTCTGGTGCGTGTTAGCTCGGCGGCTCACGCGCGAGTGTGAATACTAATGCCGCCGGCTTACCTTGGCACCACACCTGCCAGAACAAAGCCGCGCGGAAGCGAGAGGCGAGGGGGTGGGGCCGGGCCTGGGGGCGGCCAGGGCTGCGTGTGTTGGGAAGAGGATTTGGAAGCAAAGGTGACAATCTGCCCGCAGGCCTGGCACCTCAGGACTCTGTGCGCTGAGGCGTAGCTCGGGAGGCCGGACTCCCCCAAACCTTGGGTCTCGAGCCCCTTGGGGCGGGCGGCCCGGAAGGGCTCAACTGTAACCAAAACCCTTAGCTCTGAGCAACTAAGGATGGGAAATGGGCGAGACAAGAGGAAAACAGATGCTCTGAGTGCCTGAAGGGGAAGGGGAAAGGGGAAAGGGGAAAGGGGAAAGGGGAAAGGGGAAAGCGGAGAGTGCATGAAAGGCACTGGTGGCCCCCACCCAAGTATCCCGCAAGACACAACTTCGGGAACTAGTTGAAGAAATGGTGGCGTCCAGGAGAACTTGACCATTGGCCCCAAACAGCGGCGGGTGTTTGCCAGAGAAGCAGACCTTTGCCAGAGCACTGCAGCAGGGGGCGCGGCCCCCGGCCTCAAACCCCAGCCAGCCCCAGCACCCGACTCTCGACGCTGCAAACAGTTCTACTTTTCTCGCTGGTCCCCTCCCCGCCCCACCCCCACTCCTCGGTGCTCGGGTCCCTTCTCTGCCTCGGAGCTGGGCCTTCCTCCGAGACGGCGTTCCAGGAGGAGGGGAGGACGTGGCCCTGCAGGGCCGCTGGCCACCACCAGTGGCTTGGGAAGGAAAGTGCCAAAGGGCACCGGGAGGGGGTGGGCGGCACAGCGGCCCCTGCCTGGCGAGGAAGCTTGGTGGAGGCTGGCACTGGGTACGCCCGCATCTGAGGGACGACCTCCAGGCTCCCGGCAGGGCTCTGGGCCCCCGTGCTCCCTGCAGGCCCTGCTGGTGGGAATCCCGCTAAGCGAGGGGTGACGGGGGGGGGGTCTCCGGGGGGCCGCGGGCTCCTGCCGGCTGTTTGCTACGCGATGCCCGATAGCCACACACAAGGCTGATCCCGGGAGACACTGTCCCTCCCGCTGTGAAGCACAACCGATTAAGCGACTGCAGCCGGCCAGTTAGACGGGACTGCAGGCACAGAGTAGTGGCCCCTGGGCCCCTCCCGGGACAGCGGTCCTGGCAGGAGGTAGGAGGAGGCCTAGGCCAGGGGCACACCTCCAGGCGGCCCCAGAGCAGACGCCCAGAGCTGCGGGAAGCTGGGAGAGGAAGAAGGTTCCTGTCGGGCCCCAATCGTGGGGTCACTCTGCCCCGGCCTCCTCGTGAGCCCCATGAACCAGCACTGACCCGGGAGCCTCACTCTGGAGACCACCCACCCTCACCCTCAGACAAACGCTGAGGTGGGCAGGCCTCAGGTTTCTCCTGCCCTTCTGATTGTTCCAGAACAGCCCAGGTCATTCTCAAGGATCCTTGGCGGGAACTATGAAATGCTCACACGCTCACTCACACACACACACACACACACACACACACACACACACACACACACACACACACGCTCACACTCACATACAGACACTCTCACACACACTCACACAGTCACACACTCACACACACACACTCACAGGCACAATTTCACACAGACACACACACACTCAGTCACACACTCAAACAAACTCACACACTCTCACACACTCACTCTCACACTCACACACACACTCACCCTCAAACTCATACACACACTCACTCTCATACACACACTCACACACTCACAGACACACTCACACACACTCAGTCACACACTCAAACACACTCACACACTCTCACACACTCACTCTCACACTCACACACACACTCACCCTCAAACTCATACACACACTCACTCTCATACACACACTCACACACTCACAGACACACTCACACACACATTATGCTTGTCGTATGTCAGGCATTTTCTGTCTCAGAAATAGTGATTCTTCCAATCCTATGGCCAAAGTCTGCAGGCCTAAAATGCCCACAAGGCACAAAGGAATCAGTAACTTGCCCCACTTAGAAGAGGAAGTGTCAGAATGTGAACTTGTGTCTAGAGCCTCAACTTTTCACCACCATGCTACCCTATTAAAAAGCATGTCTCTCTCTCTCTCTCTCTCTCTCTCTCTCTCTCTCTCTCTCTCTCTCTCACACACACACACACACACACAGCTCCGCTATAACCGACCCTTCTAATTCCTTCGCGTCCAAGTGCAGGCCCTCTGCACTATCACGGGACACTCAGAGCGAAGGTCCGCAGTCAAACACTGAGTAGACGGGGACCCTAGGCAAACACCAGATAAACACTGGCTCACGCGGGAAGGGAATGGACGAGGGAGGTCAGGTGGGATTTGGGTCGCCCCCCGGAACAGTGACCCCGGCCACCCTCTCAAGCGAGGCACCAGCCCTCGCCTCACAGGACGGCGAAGACGCCGCCACCGCACCCATGGACTGGTGCCCCCGTGGCAAATGCCAGGCAGCATCTGAAAAACAGAACCAAAGACCCCCGCCCCGCCCCCGCGCCTCCGGAAGCCAAGTGTGGGTCTCTGCTCCTGCCTGGGGGTGGCGAGGAGGCGGGGACAAAGGGCTCCCGGCTTCCTTCAGCTCATCTCAGCCTGTCTCCTGCAGAATCCCAGCTGCCCGGGCGGGCAGGGAGGCCCCTAACGAGCTGTGGTCAGGCTCGGCGGCTCCCGGAGAAGACGCCGTTGGTGAAGTTGTATTAATAACGCGGCTCGTCCGCCGGGGGAGGGAGTTAGTCGGCGGGTTTCTGTTGCGGCCTGTACAGTGCGCGCCTGCCTGCCGGGGGCTCGGAGAGGCGGCGAGCCCTTCCCGGTGACTGCAAAGGCTTCTCCTGGGGCTGGAGCGACAGGGCGGCCAGGCCCTGGCTCGGCCGGCGGCTCGCCCCGGTGGGAGCCCTCGCCCTGGAGAGGGTCCCCTGAGCACTGCCGGGAATGATCCCTGAGCACAGATGAGCACAGATCCCTGAGCACCACGGCGGGGGGGGGGGAAATGAAATCAATGAATGCTCCATGAAAGGCTTCTCCTCTCATGCTCTGACCCTGTGGTGAAGCCAGGCGCGGCCACGGGGGTCACGGCGAGGGGCTGTGACCACCCAAAGAGGTGGGGGCTTCTCCACCCAAAGGCTCGGAGAAGGACTGTCCCCGCTGGGCGAGGGCTTCGTTACGAAAGGGGAAGAGGCATTCCGCAGCCAGTGTATCACGAACGAAAAGCCTCACCAAGGGCTTTGGAGACTCTGGGGGAAATGCAGATATTTTATGAAAAAAAAGAAAAAAGGCAGATCAACCATTTTGCATCACCTGAACTTTGACCCCAGAAATCTTCCCCTTGGGAATCCGGCCGCTAAGACTCACACCTGCACTGCGTTCAATGCTGGCCGAGGACTGCTTGTTGCTGTTGTGTTGTAGTAGCCCAAAGGTGAAGACCTGGGTGAGGAGCCACAGGGGAATGTCTGGCTGAAACAGGGCCCTTCCGTGGGCGAGGGCTGCGCCCAGTCCTAAACCAAAGCCCCTGCGGGTGAAGGTGCCCCTAAGGCAGGGCGGACATGAAGGAGGTCTCTCCAGAGTGGACAGCCCGTCGCCCTAGGAAGTCACGCACGTACACCCAAGGTCCAGCCCCCGTGTGCATACACACGCCATGTGCTTGCCCAGGGAAAAGACTTGAACACCCCCACAGGGTCGGGGGTGGGGCTGTTTCACTTTTTGCTCCTCCTGCTTCACTTGTTTCAGGAAGCGTGTTGGAACCAGTGACGCCCCCAAAGCGTGAATGCAGAGTCGAGGGTACGACGCACCATCACCAGACCGCAGGCCTGCCATGAGAGATCAGCCTGCAAAGAGACGGGCCGCTTGCTACCTGCGCTTAGCGCTGAAATTAGCGATTTTTACATTATTAAGGTTCCCAGATTCTTTTATTCAAATCTCTTTTTTTTTTTTCCATTTTTGCATTGGGACTGGAGCAGTAGCACAGCGGGTAGGGTGTTTGCCTTGCATGTGGCCAACCCGGGTTCAATTCCTCCGTCCCTCTCGGAGAGCCCGGCAAACTACTGAGAATATCCCGCCCGCACGGCAGAGCCTGGCAAGCTCCCCGTGGTATATTCGATATGCCAAAAACAGTAACAACAAATCTCACAATGGAGACGTTACTGGTGCCCGCTCGAGCCAATGGATGAACACCCGGGCGACGGGGCGACAGTGCATTTTCCAAATTTTCCATCTTGGACATCTGTATTACTTCTCTAACTAAAGCAAACAAATGGACGATGGTTAGATAAACCACATCAAACAGAGGAAAACAGAGCAAAGAAGGGAGGGGGGGGCAAGGGGCAGAGGAGAAAGGAGACAGAGGAAGATGGGCACTGAGCATCCTGCCTGTCCCTTCCCTTCCTCCGAGGAGCCCGCGCTGCCCCTGCTCGCTGCTGCCCCCCGTGGCCGCCCCTGGCCCCGCGCCCACGTGAGCCGCAGCTGAACCTGATTAGAGGCAGCGACTCCCGCCCCACCCGCTTCCTGTCAGGTCTGTAATGGGCGAAACCCTCTGGAATTAATATCTGATGAAGAAATAAAGCTGTTAACAGGGCAGATTTATAGTATTCAAATTACTATTGATCCATTCAGTACACAACTAATAAAAACCTGCCTTGCGTGACCTTCCACCCCGCGCGCGCTTAAGCAAATTATCTCTAATAAACAAGTATTATGAAGACCCGAGGAAAATGTCAACCTATAAATTACCGACCCCGCCCTCCCTCTCCCCGCTCTCCTCCGGAGGGGGCTGGGCGTGAGGCCCCCGCGCTCTGTTCTGACGGACTGCAGTGCCCGAGCTGTGGTGCAGGGCGGAGGGGCTCCCTCCTCAGACCAGCCGCAGGAGGGGTCCCGGGAGGTCACGGCACCGGGCTGGGGTCCCCAGTTCCTCCTGCGGAGGACGCCCCAGGCCCGGGGCACGGAGAGCAGCCTTGGGGGTCCTGGGCAAGCAGGGCCAGGTGCTCGCGTGGCCGGTTCCCACTGGCCCTGCTCCTGCCCACCCGTGTCTGCAGCCCCCTCGCCCCCCCGGGGCTGGGCAGGGTGCCCTGAGGGCCCAGATGGACGCCCCTCAGGGCAGCTCTGTGTGGCACGTGAGGGACTGTCCACGCCTGCCTTCACTCCCCCCCGCAGCCCTGCCGCCCGCGACGCGTCCCTCGGAGCCGAGCGCCAGGCTGGGGACCCCCACTCCAGCGAGGCTGGGGCCTGGGGAGGTGGCCCCTGGCGGCACGGGGCAAAGCTGTCATTCTTTAAATTAGGGGCTCCCCAGAGAGCACTGCAGGAGCTGGGGGCCCCTCCAGGAGCCCCAGTTAACTGGGAGGGGCCTCAGGGCCAGGGTCCGAGGATGCGGTGCTGCTCGGGCTCTGCAGTGCCAGGGGTACTAGGCCCCCTAAAGGCCCCCGGGTCACCTGCAGAGCTCACCCCACAGTGCTCAGGGGACCATGAGGTGTTGGGGATGGAACTGGTGTCAGTCTCACACACACACACACACACACACACACACACGTGCCAGGCAATTTTTGGATATCTAAAGTCCAACATCTGCCACTGAAAGAACCAGACCCCCACCCATGGTTTGGGGCGACAAAGCTTTTTGGGAAACTCCCCCTGCCCAGTTTATTTGCATGTGGTCTGAGGTGGTTCCCTTATGTTTTGTTTTGTTTGGGGGCCACACCCAGCAACGTTCTGGAGTTGCTCCTGGCTCTGCACTCAGGAAGCTCCTGGCAGTGCTAGGGGGAACCTAGGGGATGCCAGGGGTCGAACTCGGGAGTTGGCCCAAGCGCCCTTCCCCGCTGTCCTATCCCTTAGGCCCTGCGAGGTTCTGTCATGTGCTGTGGAACAGCCACACTGGCCCGGGTTTGCCCAGGGGACACGCTTACTAGCCACGGCTCTCAAGGACGCTCATCTGCCCCTGCTCAGACATAAAATCCAGGATTGGGGCCGGAGCAATAGCACAGCAGGGAGGGCGTTTGCCTTGCATGATGTCAACCCGGGTTCGATCCCCGGCATCCCATATGGTCCCCCAAGTACCGCCAGGAGTAATTCCTGAGTGCAAAGCCAGGAGTAACCCCTGAGCATCGCTGGGTCTGACCCAAAAAGCAAAAAAATAAATAAAAATCCAGGACTCTGAGGGGGGCCGCGACTGTCCCTGGTCACGAAGAGACGGGATCCAAGTAAGCTGAGGCCTCCGATACAGCCGAGGGCTCCCTCCCCGGCCCGCTTCCAAGGGCGAGAGCCGGGGAGTGTGTGCGGGGGGGGATGGGAGCCGGAGGGCGGTGTCGGGGGATTCTCAGGGAGCCGTAACGATCCCATAAAAACCCCGTCAGGCTGCTTTTAGGAGCCTGACCCCAGCCGAGGAGCCGGAGTGAGCATGTAAGCGGCTGGCCTTGGGGATACACGCACGCCCAGGGCCCTCCGGGAGGAGGGCGGGTGGGGGGGAGGGAAATAAATGACAAGTGGAGTACTTTAACAGGGGAAATTTCGTCCGCAAGGAGGCAAGCAATGAGGCCAGGCGAGGAATAAATGGTGTAGAAATGACAGTCGCTCTTCCGCGGGCCCAGCTGCACTCGGGGCTGATAAGAGGCAGCCCGTGCCCGCGCGGGCTCTCTCCACACTTCAATGTGAACTTCACCGCGGAAGGGGGCCGGGAGGCAGCCAAGGGGAAAAGCGCGGGGAAGGACTTGTGCACGGAGTGTGAAGCCATTTCCATTTTATATTCGGAAGGACTTGGTAGGTGATCCTGCGAATGCAATTATGCCCACCTAATAAAAGCAACATATGCTAAGACAATTAAAAGATTTTATTGGACATCTATTCATTGTATTCCATCCGAATCAGGACGAGTGGAGCCGGTGCGGGGGGCCGGGGGCCGGGCGGGAAGGGGACTCCAAGGGGGCCTGGCGGGCACTGCGGGGGAGCCAAGAGAAAGGGCCAAAGATGCCCGCTGCTCCTTACTGCTCCTTACCGGGGTCCTTGCCCCTTGCCCAGCACCCATCACGGGGTCCTCAACTCTGCAGCCTGCGGAACCAGAGCAGAAGGCTCTGCCCCCTTCAGCCCCAGGGTTTGGGGGACTCGATCCTAAGGTGGGAACTCCCTCCAGCACACACACACACACACACACACACACACACACACACACACACACATACACACACATACACACACACACACACACACACACGGGCAGGGGCACAATATTCAAGTCAATGCCCAATGACGGGCTGGCCGGGCAAACCAGAGCTGTCCCCCACAGGGTTCACGCTGTGCCAGTTTGGATGGGCAGGAATTTGGAGTCGGGGCACATAGATGCTTCCAAATAGGATGTATGTGGATTTTTTTTTTTTTTGGTCTGGAAGAGATTTTTCTGGGGGAGAATCTGAAAGTTTCTCTCTGCTATAGTGGGATAAATCTACCATGGCACGCAGCTCTTGGGCGTAGATTTCTGTGGCTTTTGTCCACGTGTACAAAGGCACACATGCACATATGCACACACACGCATGTGCATATATGTACACACGCATGCACACACACAGAGTGAGGAGAGCACAGTTAGTCGGCCTTGGCCTGGGCCCCAGGGAGGAACAGACACTCTCCTCCGAATCCACGAACTGTCTCAGCGCAGCCCTCCCGCCCGCGGTGCGAACGGCCACCACTGAGGTTGCCTGAGGACCTTCCGTGGCTCCACTCGGGGAAAGGGTGCCGGGAGGCAAACGCGAGCTGGCCTGCGCAGCCGAAGGGCCTGAGCTTCCGGGCAGAAGGGCACGCCCTGAGGCCGGGGACACGGGGCCGAGCATTACTGCCGGCTGGGAGACACATGAGCTTCGAACAATTCTGACGTCTGTTCCCCCGGCACGACGGCAGCTGCGTTTATCACACGCCTCCTGTGCCAAGCGCCAGGCAGGGCCCGGGAGACGCCCCGTTCCCCGGAGGCCCGAGTCAAACGGGGAAAACAGCAGGGGACGGGCACGGACAGGGCAACGAGAGACGTTCGCACAGTCTAGGGCTACCCCCCGGGGCCCACGTGGACGCGGCCCTGGCCCCACCTGCTACCTGGTGACAGATCACGGTCACGCGCCTGCCCGGGAGGAGGGGGTTGGTGTAGAGTGCAGGCCCGCTCCCCTGCCACACACACACACACACACACACACACACACACACACACACAGACACACACACACAGACACACACACAGACACACACCCGCACGCACGCACACACAGACACACACAGACACACACCCGCACACACACACACACACACAGACACACACCCGCACACACACACACACAGACACACACAGACACACACAGACACACACCCGCACACACACACACACACAGACACACACCCGCACACACACACACACACCCCCACACAGACACACACCCGCACGCACACACACACCCCCACACACAGACACACCCGCACGCACACACCCGCACACACAGATACCCACCCCCCCACACAGACACCCACACACACACACACACCCGCACACGCGCAGCGTTCCTAAGTGTGGGGCTGACCTCCCTGACTCGTGGCCAGCCGCCAGCTGCATTTGCAACCCAAGCCGGTCGGCAGGGAAAAAAGCAGGAAACGGCCTGACAGGGCGCACGCATCAGCTTCCTGGGATTTTAGGCTTTTAAAAAGCTTCTGGGGTGGAATCTGTTTCGCTAATTTTTGTAGGGGGATCGGAAGACGGGTCCGGCGGTCAGGACATCTGGAAACAAGTCCCCCGAGGAGCTCAGCAACTCCACTGGCCTGTCTGGAAGCACCTAGCAGAGTCACTCAGAGTGCGAGGGGGGAGGGGACACCACCAACGACGCTCTGAGAAAGAGCAACGTGGCAGCCAAAGGCCAGGCCTCGGGAGGAAGCCCGAGGGCCCTCCCCCAGCCCCGCACCGCCCCGGCCCTCTGACCCCAGCTGCGAGCCACTCTCGACAACCTTGTCACTCCACTGCAAAGTCAGCAGCCTCTGTTCAAGGGCTGGGGGACAGGGCGTTCGTTTGGATAAAAGATTAGGAAAACCACAAGCCAAAAAAAGGAGGGGGGGTGTTGCTGAGAGAAAGGAGAGGAAGGACGGAGAGCAAACTGCCCCGGATAACGCGAGCGGCTCACAGACGCATTTGCTTGTGATTTGCTGGCTGGCCCTGGTTCCGCCCGGAGCAGAGCGCGTATCTGGGGACGGACACACTCAGTCACTACATGTGTTCCGTGTGGGGCAGTTGTGAGTAACGAGAGGCTCTAATCTGGGAGAATACGGGGCAGGTGCTGGCGCCCCGTCACGGCTTGTGATACTTCCTCAGGGGGGGAGGCTTTCCCGGCTGGGACCCCGAGAGAGAGTCTGCCTCTTCCCCGGGGGGGACACACCTGTGTCGCAACGCTCAGCCCTGCCCGACTCCCAAGCTCCGCTGCGGTTCCGTGGCAGCTGCCATGTGAATTCCGTCCTCCTCACCCTCTGCGTGCCCAGCCCCGGGCCGGCCAACCATCGTCTTGGAGTCGAATCTATTCCATTTCCTCTTCAAGTGCAGTTCTCCCGGGCGGGCTGGCTAATCCCTTGGTCTATTCTTGGAAACATTTCCCAACATCTCACATTTTTGTTGAATCGGGGAGTGTGTGCAAAGGAATATTTAGATAAAGTCCATGTATTTATAGTTCGTAGGCGAGGCCCTAATAATCATCAACCCGCAGGAATCTGCAAAAATGTGGCCGAAGTCAATAAGGAATCACGAGCTCTCGCCCCCAAACTTGGGAGGGTTCATCTCCTGCTTACATTTCTTAAAAAAAAAAAAAGAAGAAGAAGATGACCTTGCAAATTACAGCCTTATAAATTTAACTTCTAAATTTGGAAAGATACCAAAAGAGAAAAAAAAATCACAAAATGAGTTTGCAAAATCTTAAAGAGGGCATTATGAGAAGAAGTCACTTTGGACCGTGGGAAGTGCATTGGGTTGTTTTCTTCCTCTTTTTCAGTAAAAATGATAAAAACGAGTTCTTCTACAGTAGAATCTTGCCATTCTTTGCCCCCAGGGTCTCTGTTTATTGTCGGGGACCTTCCCTTCGCCAGCCGTCCTTTGGAGGCTGAATACCAGTGGCTGACGAGACAAGCACCATTTTTATCCAAAGATCAAACGCCGCCGTCACTCGGGTTTGGTTCGAGACCCGTGGGGTGGAGGAGTCCAAGGTGGCAGCGGGCACTGGGGAGGCAGACTGGGCACTGCTCTGAGCTGCCCGCCTGCGGGTACTCCGTGGACCATCCACCACCTCTCCACCCCGTCTCCTCCGGAGCCCACGAGAGATGAATCCCCAGCAGCAGGGCAGTGGGGTGACGGGTCAGGGGGCTGAAGCTGGTGGGCAGAGACCCTGCAAACGGGGCATCGTTCCCGCTGAGCAAACAGGGGAAGGTCCGATTCTACAAGAGACCAACACCCGCCGCTGTTTGGATGGACAAAGTGCCCGAGACACCCTCAGCCTGCTCACGCCCCCCAGCACCCCCCAGCGCCGAGGGTGACCGGGGTCCCCGCTGCTGGGACCCACAGCGGTCACATCAGGGTGTGGCACACGCGAGGCCAGTGCCTTGCCGCCTGAGCCGTCTCTAGCCCACCACCAGCTTCTGTCTAGCCCAGCCTCCCCGAGCCAGCCTGCGCGCACCGCGCCCTCAGCCGCCAGGAATCTGGACTAGACCCCTCTCCGGCCTCCTGTGCGAGGGGAAACGCAAGCCCCAGATGCAGGAGGGGCCGGCCGCCAGGCTGAGGATCTGGGGCCCGGGACCCGCCCTCCGGAGCAGGCCCTGCCCGTCTCCAGGCGTCTTCAACACGCTTGGCTCTGCTGGCTGCCGAGGACTCGGTGTCCCTGGGATGACGGCTCTTCCCCGCCCCTGACTGCGGGCAGGCCGGGGCGGTGTGTGTGTGGGGTCGAGCAGGGGTGCAGGCTCCAAACCCACAGCCGAGAGGGGCAGGCCCATGTGTCAGGGAGGCCACAGGCCCGGCTCCGCCGGGGGCACCCTGGAGGGAGAGGAAGCTCCATGTCCCCGCACGTTTCTCACGCCCCCAGCGGGAGAAGGGGGCCCAGCCAGGAACCGGGCGGGCACGGCTGGACTCCACTGTGGTCTCGGGGTCTGGGCGTTTGTGCCCTCGACAAGTGCCCGCAGAGGGGCGAGACAGGCAGAGGCGGGCGTCTCTGAGGGTCCCCTCGTCACCAGCGGCCTCTGGCCCTCCACCGCAGCCAGGCTCTTTCTGCCTTTCTAGAAGGATCCACTCCCGTTGCACGTGATACAGACACCACGTCCCCTGTCCAGGGCAGAGGGGCGCCCGCAGGCCTGGGAACGCCCGGGACTGTGACTGCCACTATAGGAGTGTTTCAAAAGTCAAAGTTGGCATCATGGCAAACTTGAGCTTCTTGGGGTTTCGATTTCTTTTTTTTTTTTTTTTTTTTTGCGTTTTGGGTCACACACAACGATGCTCAAGGGTTACTCCTGGCTCTGTACTCAGGAATTACTCCTGGTGGTGCTCGGGGATTGAACCTGGGATGGGATGCCGGGGGGAACCCGAATATCCCGAATATGGGATGCTGGGGATCGAACCCGGGACGTCTGCATGCAAGGCAAATGCCCTGTCCGTGGTTACTATTGCTCTGGCCCAAGCGGTTTTAATAATTTTTAGGGTATTCTTAAAAAAATTTGGGCCACACCATGCAGTACTCGGGGACTTACTCTGGGCCTAAGGTCACTCCTGGCGGTGACTGGGGTGCCACAGGGGGTGCCAGAGACCAGACCCGGCTGGCACACGGCATTTCCACCCCTCACTCTCCCTCCACCCCAGAGCACCTGGGTTGGGGGCCACACCTGGCGGTGCTCAGTGTCCCCTCCTGCTTAGAGGCATGGGGCGATTCCCCACAGGGCTCCAGGCACTTGAACCCAGGCCCCCTGCATGCCCAGCACGAGCTCTGTCCCTCTGCCCCACCTCCGAACGCTTCAAGGGGCAAGGGCGGGGCGGGGGTCCGCGTGCGTTTCTGCAGGTTCCCCCCAGGTGCGGGACTGGAGACCCCCGAGGGGGAAGGTGGGTCCATCTCGAGGCTCCTGGGTGAGCTGCCTCCTGACCTCTAGGCGGACGAGCAGGAGGCGGAGGTGGGGCTGTGGGAGGGAGGAGGCGCTTCTGGAAGGTTCCGGAGCTGGCCGGCCTCCCTCTCTTTCTAGGCCAGCGCCCTCCATGCTGGGGGCTGCGGAGCTTGGCGCGGGGAGGCGGGGGCCGGGGGAGCCCGAAATAACAGGACCCGGAGGCCTGCTGGCTGCTCCCGCGCGCGTCCCCGGGGGTTGATTAGTCACTCGCGAGGCTCGGCCGCTCTCGGCAAAGGAACCTAATGAGACGCCGGGCCCCTCCGCCACCCGGGCAGGAGGACACTGGGGGAGCTCGCCGCCAGGGTCTGGCCCCAGAGAGACACGGGCCCACGCTCCCCGGGGCACGAGGCCCTACAGGGGGTGGTCGGCCCGGGACACGAGGGCACTGGCCTCCGGGGGGGCGTCGCAGGGGGGGGTGGTCAGAGAACAGGGCGCAGCCCCTCGCAGGAAAGGACCCAAGGGCTGGGCCCGGTGGTGGCCCCGGGGGAGTGGGCGCCTTGTAGCCTGGGTGCTGGGCGCCGTCCCCGCATGAAGCCCCCACCAGGCCCTGTGGCTCCGCCCGGCGCTGGCCGGCCGGTAAGTCCTGCTCCTCTCAGCACCGAGAACCAAGCCGCAGGGCCGCCGGCACTGAGACTGAGCAGCCGGCTGAGTGCTGACGCCCGGCCCTGCAGGCCAGCCGTGCTCCCTAAGACCCCCGCTCCTCCAGACGTCCAGAGGGGCAAATCCGGGTGCTCACAGCAGATCAGAGCGGGTGCTGGGGGCCGGGGGTGTCTCCCTGCGCTGATGAGAAAGTTTCGATACGACGGACGGGCAGCCGACCTGGCCTGTGGACTTACTGAAGGTCGCGGGGTCATCCCTCCCTCCCTCCTTTTTCCCCGCCTTCCTCACACCCTGCAGTGCTCGGGAGCTGCTCCTGGCCCCGCCCTTGCCGGGGGTGGGAGGGGTGGTCGCTCCCGGCAGGGTGGGTGCCAGGACTGAATCAGGATCCCCCACAGACAGGGCACATGTTCCCGTGTGCCGGGGAACTGCGCTCCCCCCGGCTGACCGTGTGCCGGGAGAACTCCGGCACTCATCCAGGCATGTGCAGGCATGTGCAGGCATGTCACTCCCGGGGCCCGAATCTGAATGTCACCTCAGCCTCGTCCCCTCGTCGGCCCCTGGGGACAAGGATCTGGGCCAGGTGGGCTCCAGATGACATCTGGGACAGGGCGAGAGAGAACGTTCCAGAACCCTCTCTCCAACCGCTCAGTAGTCCCAGAGGCCGGGGAAGCCACGACTGCCCAGGCCAGCGAGGGGTGGGTGCCCAGACAACCTTTCCCCGCCCTCTGCGCACACCGGGAGCCCCTGCCCCAGGCCTCCAGGGCGAGTGGGGGAAAGACCCCAGCACGCAGGAAGAGCCTCCTGCCCAACACGGCCACCCCGCAAACGTGCACCCCACCAGGGGAACTCGCAGTACTGACTGTGCATTGGCTTCCCGCCTTCCTTTGAAAGTAACGGGCTGGGGGCTGGAGCAATAGCACACTGGGTAGGGTGTTTGCCTTGCATGTGGCTGACCCGGGTTCGATTCCCAGCATCCCATAGGGTCCCCCAGCACCACCAGAAGTGATTCCTGAGCGCAGAGCCAGGAGTAACCCCTGAGCATCGCTGGGTGTGACCCCAAAAGCAAATAATAATAATAATAATAATAATAACAATAATCACTGTCACTGTCATCCCATTGCTCATCCATTTGCTGGAGCGGGCACCACTAATGTCTCTCATTGAGAGACTTACTGTTACTGTTTTTGGCATATCCAATACTCACGGGTAGCTTGCCAGGCTCTGCCGCGCAGGCTCGATTCTCTCGGTAGCTTGCCGGGCTCTCCGAGAGGGGCGGAGGAATCGAACATGGGTCGGCCCTGTGAAAGGCGAAAGCCCAACTGCTGTGCTCCAGCCCAATAATAATAATAATAATAATAATAATAATAATAATAATAAATTAAAATAAGGTAAAATAAGGGTCTGGGTTCTGGGAGCAACAGGCCTCACAGGGGCAGATCCCGAGTTTGATCCTGGCAAGGTCCCTCGAGTGCCACCGGCGTGACGCCGAAGGCCCACAGGGTGGCCCTGGGAGGCCCCAGCAGCTCACGTGGCCGGGACAGAGCAGTGCCCCTCCCCTCCACTCACCTCGGGCCCACGCGGGAGCGGCCCCCATGGTGCCCCGCCCCCACGCCCTCGAGAGAGACACGCATCAGAGCATGAGCGGGACTCTCGGGGTCCCCAAGCTTCACCTCGGCGCCTCCCCCGTGCCAACCCCAGGTGGGTGCTGCAGGACTAGGGACAGGGGCTGGGGCAGCGGCCGGCCCGGCCCGGGGCTGCTCTGCGGGAACCGTCTCCGCAGCCCCTACAAGCGAGCTGGGGCGGCAGGTGCTCCCAGCGCCCACGTGGCCGAGCACATGCAGTGCCTGAGCACACGTGTCGCCCGCATCTCCCCTCTTAGATGTGCACCCTCATGCCTTCATGTCTAACGCTGGGGGGTGTGTCGGGCTCTCCCCGCTGTCGGGGAAGCCCAGGTTCTCACCTGAGCACTCTCCGTGCTCCCACTCTCCTCACTGTCCCTCCCTCCTTCCCTTCAAAACCTCCAAATCAAACTGTGTAATTTAAAAAAAAAAAAAAAAAAGAAGAAGAAGAAGCATACTGGGGCCGAGGCCATGAGGGGGGGTCCCCACCCAAAGCCGGCACTTGGTACCCTGATCAGCCAGGTACCAGCCCACCTCGCCCAAGCACCCAGCATCCTGGGCAGTTCTGGAAATGGGGCAACTGCCCGTCGATGCCTTTTCCAACCCTCTGGCCCTGGGGTGAGAAGCCACCGGGGGAGACAGGAAGTTGGGGTGCCAAGCCCAGCGCCCGGGTGGGCCCGGAACTAGGAGGCACCTTGCAGCTGGGGTGGCTTTCAGTGTCACACCCGGGGGCTGGGGCTGACTGCTCCTGGATCAGGTTTAATGCCCCCTCGGAGGGAAGAGCACAATCCCATTTTGCAGGTCCCAGAAAGAGGGCTACCCCCCGCCCCAGGACCCCACCTTGCAGGCACCGGGGACGGGAGGAAGGGAACAGCAGTGCTCAAACACAGAGTTCTTTGTGATGTCACAGTTTGTTTTTCTTGAAAAGCCAGACAGTTTGTTTCCACCGTTACTGGTGAGGGGGAGTGCGAGACAGACAGACAGACAGACAGGCAGCGGGCGTACCCCCACCTGGGGGGAACACTGGGCCGGGAGGGAGAGGGCCGGGGAGGGCCTGGGACGTGGTATTTTTCAAGGGAGATCACTGTACCTGAAATGCAGCTAGTTATAAAAATGGCATTAATTTGCTTAGACCGAGAGATTTTCACAGGAGAGCAAGTAGCAGAAAACATTATGAAAATGTCCGAGAGGACTGGTAATTGAGTTGATTAGTATGACCTTGGTTATGAAGGTAATAGAAGGGGGACCGGTGCTCAGACTGAGTTATAACCCTGTTCCCGGCTGGCGACGGGGGCGGGGGGATGCAATTTGTTCAGGCTGGCTCCGAGTCGCCAAGCTTGCCTGGGACAAAGTAATGCTCTGCCCAGCCGAGCCTGGCCTGCGTCTTCAGCCCGACGGAGTAAACAGGACAGGGTCAAGTAAGGAATGATGGACTGGACGCGTGGGCCGCGTCCCCGTGTACACGGGCTGCTGCCGGAGCCTTCCGGAAAATGAGCCCGGGGAAGCAGCAGAGGGGAGAGGAGACGAGGGCTCCCCACACAAAGCGCCAACGCCAACATCAACCCAGAACGCGCGTCCCACGAAGGCCGTGCTGAATTCCGCCCGCCTCTATTTTTCCTGTTTTATAGGCATTTATGAAGCGCCGTGCCGCTGGCCGCCGGGGGAGATTTCGCGGCATTTATCATAAGGAAGGATGCGGCCTTGCCACGGCGCGTGCTCCTTCCCGTCCTCTGCCTAAAGGGGGTGGATCTCGGTCCATGCAGACTCACGTACACACCGAGTGGCCCCCGGCCGCCCTCGCTGGGGCCAAGGACCCTGCCCGGGAAGCCCCGAGCATTGCCAACGCTTGCACCAAAAGTCGGGTCCAGAAAAAAGTTGAGGCACTCGTCTTGCACGTAACAAGCCTTCCCTGGGCCCCCGTCCCTTGAGTGTGGATGGAATTGACCCCGGAGCACAGAACCCTGAGCAGCTGGCCCCACCACCCCCCTACCCCAGCCAAGCCCCAAAAGAGGTCGCCCCAGGAAGAGCTGCAAGCCCAGGAATGGCACTGGACCCCAGAGCGCCCCTCCAGGGGACGTTTCCCGCTGCGGCTGGACGGGGCGGGGGCCTCGGGATGGATGGGTGCAGAGCAGGGGGCTGGGGGACAGGGCAGGGGGCCGCGTCTCTGTCCGTGCGACTCTCTTCCCGCTGTAGGCCTCTCTGGTTTCAGGGCCTAAAGGACAAAGGACCCCCCAACCCCTTGTCTCCTTGGCTCTGTCACCAGGCTGGCTGACCCCCGAGTGAAAGGAATCTGACCACCAACGGGCGCGTGGAATAAATTATCGCTGACACTCCAATATTTAATTATGCAGCTGTCAGAGCGGCCCTTTCGAAATTCATTTTAATAAAGTGGGAACTTTCCCCTTCAAGGTGAGAGTGAGGGGGTCACCTTTAGTGTCAGCCGGGGGCCCCACCACGCGCGCTGGAGTCTCACTCCGGACGCCCGTCACTGGGCCTGATCGAAGGGTCTGATAACAATGTGGATGGCCGGTGCCCCCCCGCCCCCCGCTCCCCGCCCCCCGCCCGCCCTGGCTGAATGAACATCCTTCATTTAAACCCACAATAATGAGGCCCTCAAAGTCACAGCGGAGGGCACCGGGGCAGCCTGTCGGGGGAGAAACGGCTCCTCTGATGAGAGTCGCTGAATGTGGGGCGCCCACAGCCATCTCCCCGGCAGAACGGGCTGGCCAGGGCTCTGGGACAGCGGGGAACGTGTGCACACACACAGCCGGGGGTGGGCTCGCCGGACGCCCTCCCTCTCCCGGCGACCCAGCCCCCAACCTGGGACAGGGGCGGGCGAGCTTCGGTCTGGATCCTGCCATCAAAAGAAAATGCTCAAAATTGGGGTTTTATTCTTTTTTTTTCTTTCCCCCTTCCCCTGTGCGGTTTGATTTCTGGGCCATGAAGGAGGCTGGACCCGGCACGGGACACGCAGGAATACGGCCTGTCCGCCTGCCTCCTGTCTGTCTGTCTGTCTGCTGTCTGTCTGTCTGCTGTCTGTCTGTCTGTCTACGGGGGAGGGGGGTCTCCCTCTAAGGCCCGCCGCCTGGCTCTGAGCCCCCCACCCGATGTTGCAGGAGGCAGCGCAGAGCCCCTAGGGGCCACAGGGCCGGCGGAAGCTGCTCCCCACCCACGGGCCTCTGGGTGCTTCCCCCACCTCCTCCCTCCCCTCGGCCCTCTCCTCCTCCTGGCTCTGCTCCTCCCCTGCTTACTCCTCTCTCTGTGCTCACAGGATTCTTGGGTACCAGCATCTGATCCCAGTGGCCTGGCCCAGGGCCCTTTGCAGGTTTCTCTGTCGGGGGCTTCCCCGACCCCGTGAATCCGGGACCCTCGTGTGAGTCTGATCTGACAGGCGGGACTGGGGCGAGTGTCGGGGCCTCAGTTCAGACCCCCATCAGACCCCCCCGAGCTGACACCACTGACCGCTCTGCTGAGTGGGGGTCCCTGACTCTCCCTGCTCTGCCTGCTCATGTCCCCCTCCCCCGTCTCTCCTTCCCGGCCAGGCCAGCCCAGGTCTCTTGGGGGGCGCACACAGCCCCGCAGGATGGCAGGCGGCTGCTGTCATGAGCACGCAGGCCTTCGCTCCTGCCAACGGTCCCTGGCCGGGAAGGAGGCCGCATCCCGGGGGCATCTCGGCCCGGAGCCCGGGAGAAGACAGGCGAGGTGGCCTCCGGGGCCTCCGGAGACGCAGCAGGCGCGTGAGGGCGCTGGCCGTGCACGGTGACCGGGGCTCAGTCCCCACGTCCCACCAGGAGCGAGCCCTGAGCACAGAGCCAGGAGTAAGTTCAGAGCACTGCGGGGCGTGGCCCGACCACCTCACCTCACCTCACCCTCGCTATGGAAGGAGCTCTCCCGACACCCCAGATGGCGGATGGCACATCTGGGCGGGGACAGTCCTTTGCCAGCAGCTAGAAATACTTTTTTTTTCCTTTTTGGGTCACACCCGGCGATGCACAGTGGTTACTCCTGGCTCATGCACTCAGGAATTACTCCTGGCGGTGCTCAGGGGATCCTATGGGATGCTGGGAATGGAACCCGGGTCGGCTGCGTGCAAGGCAAACGCCCTACCCGCTGTGCTATTGCTCCGGCCCCTAGAAAAACATTCTTGCCTACGGCAGCGAGAGAGGAAGCAGGGGGGGTCCCTCCCCTCCCGCCTGGCCCCGGGCACGAGCTCTGGACGGTGGCTAGCCGAGTGGGGAGCAAGCAAGGGGCGCACCCCTGCATCTCCCCGCCCACAGCAACGTCCCCCAGCCTTGTCCAGGAGAGTGGGCGCCACTGCCAGGGCCCCGAGTGACCACACGCGTCACCGTCACCCGAGATGGGGGCTGCCAGAAGCAGTGGACGGCCAGACGGGACGCGAGGCAGCTGCCCGGCCGGCTCTGGCTGCTGCAGCGAGGAAGGAACGCGTGGTGCAGCCGGGCCCCCTCCCCGGGACTCACACTGCCCACCCAGGGAGGACGGGGAGAGCCCGGAGCAGACGGACACTCGCCACTGCCCAGGGGGTGGGGGAGAAGGTGTGGCCCACGGGAAGCCTCGGGGGGGGGGGGCTCGCATTCCCCCGTCCCTGCGGACAGTGTGGTCAGGCTCACTCTGGCCAGCGAGTGCCCGTGCAGGGCTGATGCCGGGGCCTCGGGGGGGTCCGTGCAGCCTCCTTGGCTGCGAGGTAAGTGCCTGAGGGACACGGCCAGCAACGCCAAGAGCAGGTCACTGGGCCAGGGAAGGAGGGAGGATTTGACGCACGCCGAAGCCGTAAGCACCGCACTGCGGTGTCACCAGACATGGGCCTCCTCGTCCCCTCGTGTTGCAAAAGTGGGTCCAGATGGGCCCTTGTCTACACTCGCTGGCCTGTTAAATGAGGTCTGTGCTAAACGCCACACGCACAAGCTTCACGGGGTGGCTGCTCCCCTTTACCCGCAAGGCGGGTGACACCCTAGCGAGGCAAACAGGGGGCCCAGCCACTGTGCCTCGACTGGAGGGGCCCAGCAACCTGCTCCGTGCCCACGCAGGGCCCTGGACTCGGACATACAAGGCGGAAGCACGTGAAAACACGGGCAGCGTCTACCTCTGAGCACACACCTCCTTGGGTCTGTGCTGACACTCGTCTTGCCCCGCGGCCGGGGGATGACCAAGTAATGAACTGTACTCGTGCCTCAGCTCGGGGATGGGAAGACCGCGCTCAGGATGCCAGAAAGAAACAAGCGGCAAACCGTGTCTGTAGGCAAGCCTGCCCGACCCAAAGAATGTTCTCGAAAGAAGAGGAAAATCATCGTGTTTGTCCCCCAGAGTTCCTGCTCACCGAGGGACTCACGGCCCGGCATCTGGCTGCATCTCCTCCCTGTGGCCATGCGTGATGTCCTCTCACTCACGCTGGACCTGAGCAGGACACTGAGAGTCCTTAGGCCCGTCACCAATGGTGAAATCACGGGGTCAGGGGTGACTAGACTTGTGTGTATGTGAGGGTGGGGGTGTGCAGCAAACGGCAGGTAGAGCAAGAGCTAGAAATTAGCACTTCACCCAGAACTCCGTATCTGAGGGGTCGCCTCTCCCCACCCGGAACTCCACGTCTGAGGGGTCGCCTCTCCTCACTCCAGAACTCCATGTCTGAGAGGTTGACTCTCCTCACCCCAGAACTCCTTGTCTGAGGGGTCGCCTCTTCTCACCCCTGAACTCTGTATCTGAGGGGTTGCCCCTCCTCACCCTGGAACTTCACGTCTGAGAGGTTGACTCTCCCCACCCCGGAACTCCTTGTCTGAGAGGTTGACTCTCCTCACCCCTGAACTCTGTGTCTGAGGGGTCGCCTCTCCTCACCCCTGAACTCTGTGTCTGAGAGGTTGCCCCTCCTCACCCCGGAACTCCATGTCTGAGAGGTTGACTCTCCCCACCCCAGAACTCCATGTCTGAGCGGTCACCTCTTCTCACCCCTGAACTCTGTGTCTGAGGGGTCACCTGTCCTCACCCCTGAACTCTGTATCTGAGGGGTCGCCCCTCCTCACTCCAGAACTTCACGTCTGAGAGGTCGCCCCTCCTCACCCCAGAACTCCATGTCTGAGGGGGCGCCTCTCCTCACCCCAGAACTCCATGTCTGAGGGGGCGCCTCTCCTCACCCCAGAACTCCATGTCTGAGGGGGGGCCCCCTCCACACAGCCCATGAACCAGCTCCACATGGCAGTTCTTTAGCCCAGGGCATCCCTGTGGCCGGGCGCCCGCCCCGCTGAGGACCCAGAGCAAGCCAGCTCTGAACAGACGCGTGTTTGTGGGGCTGCCCCGACCCCGGTGCCCGCAGCTCCCTGCTGGGCAGAGTCAAGGCTGCCTCAGACTGGGCAGAGACAAAGAGCCGAGGCGCCGCCTCCACCCACGGGCTTCGACAGCCAGAAACGACGGGGCCCAGGCTGGCCTCAGAGCCTTGGGCCGCCCCTGGGCCCCTCCCTGGGGAGACTCCCCTCCCTAGCCCCACACTCCGAGACCAAGTGTCACCTGCACCCCATCTAAGACGCCAGCCGGGGCTGGGGAGGGAGAAATAAATCCTCACTCAACGAGGGAGTAAAAAGTCACCTAGCGTGAGGTGAATCCACACTCCACAAATTTTTCTCGACTGAGTAAATTTCAAGAAATAAAACTAGATTGAGCATGCGTTTAATCCTGGCTGCTATCTTTTGCTCTGCTCTGCTCAGTGGCTTGTTAAATATAAAAAGATTCGCCCCGCAAGGAGACATGGGGGCGGTGATCTGGGGGGGGTGTGGGGTGGGTGGGCTGCTGAGCCAAGACGCCCCTCCTCCGCGTGGCCCAGGGGAGCCGCTGAGCACCGCCAGCCTACCCCAAGCGGGGCACCCCGGGGCTCGCGGGCGGGTCTCAGGTGGCACGGGCCGGGGATCCCCCCCCAGCTCGGAATCGAAGGTTTGATCTAAAAAGCGCGTCGGAGGGGCCGGGGGCTCCCCGCCCTGACCCCGGTTGCCTGCGAGGCAAATTGCATTAGAAAATGACACGCCATTCATCTCGCCAGTACTTGCAGGAACATTTAGCTAATTAAATGATTAATAAATTTAACACTGCTTTATAATTTCATTTAGCTGTGTTGAGAATCGCACGGTGAGCTGCCTAGACACCGAATGAGATTAGGTGGGAGTGAGGGTTTCGGAGTCTGCCCTGGTAATTGAGATTAGTCTATTACCACGGTGACCTTTTTAACTTTTATATTCTCTTGTTAAAGCGAAATAAAATTTTATTCACTTTTAAGGAATATTTACTTAGAGAAATTTACATGAAATTAAAGAAACACCAAGTCCAGAGGCCTGCAGGGGCCGGGATCCAGGCGCCGTTTCTTTCCTCACGCCCAGGGCCTCTCTCTCGCAGGAAGGGTCACCGGGAGGCCCGAGGCAGAGCCGCGCCCCGGGAGTCCTGGGACTTTTGCTCAGGCTTCATGCATTCAGCGCGCTGGCCTGTGATGGACACGTCCTGGGCCTCCCCGGGCCAGAGTAAGCCAAGGCTGGCCGCTGACCTCCTGCGACGAAACGTCCTTGCGGGGGGCGCCGGGAGGTAGCACAGCAGGTGGGCTCTCACCTTGCGTATAGCCCACCCGGGCTCCGGGTTCCAACACCGGCAGCACCTGTGATCCCCTGAGCCCCGCCAGGAATGATCGCTGCAGCTCAGGGCCAGGGTCGGCCCCTGGGCATTGCTGGGTGTGACCCCCCAAACCCCCCAAATAGTAAAACAACAAACCCCCACAGTCGAGAGGCCAATTACAAGAAAACGTCAACACAGCAGCACTGCGCAGGCACCAGGCACACCCGGAAGCCTTCTTTAGACGGGGGAGTTCCAGAAAATTCTCTCCTCAAAGGTGACAATTAAACTGAGATCTGAGTGATAAAAGCAGCCAGCCATGCAGAGCCGGAGAGGCGGCGGGGGAGGGTCTAGGGAAGGAGGAGCTGGAGGCGCCGGGGGAATAGGCGGGAGGCCGGGCTGCCGGCTGGAGGGCGTTCAAGGTGGTGCAGACCCGCAGCCGGGCCCCGCCGCGAGGCTGTGCTGGGTGTCCCGGCTCTGAAGCGGGCTGGGCTGGAGGCAGGACAGAGAACCCCTCTGTGTGGCCGACTCGGGGTTCAGCCAAGAAGTCAAGGAGCGATTCCGTCTCCCTCACCTCAAAGTCAAGTAGTGATTCCGTCCCCCTCACCTCAAGAACTCAAGGAAGAATCCTGTCTTCCTCACCTTCTGAAGAAGTCACGGAGTCATTCCGTCCCCCTCACCTCAAAGCAGCACTGGAGCACTGTCGTCCCGGTGCTCATCGATTTGCTCGAGCGGGCACCAGTAACGTCTCCATCGTGAAACTTGTTGTTACTGTTTTTGGCATATCGAATACGCCACGGGGAGCTTGCCAGGCTCTGCTGTGTGGGTGGGATACTCTCGGTAGCTTGCCGGGCTCTCCGAGAGGGGTGGAGGAATCGAACCCGGGTCGGCCGCATGCAAGACAAACGCCCTACCTGCTGGCTGCGACATCTGTCACCCCACTGATCGCCAGGGTTGACTCGCTGATCTGGCTGGCTAGGCGGGTGTCCCCTTCCTCCCTCACCGCCCCACGTGCGTCCCTCCCGAAGCTGTGCGCTCGGTCCAAGAGAGCGGCTTCCCCGGAGAGAGACGGACGGGCCTTCGGTTGAGGGTACACGGGTAGCCGCGCTTCCCCGCCAGAACCACCTCGAGTCGTCAAGGGATAATTCCGCCTTCCTCACCTCAAGAAGGCACGGGGTCATTCCCCCTCACCTGCAGCTTCTGCTCAAAGGAAGCGGCGCCTGGGCCAGCGGGAGACTGTTCGGGCTCTCGGAGCCCGTGTTCCCGCCTGCTCGCCTCTGTCTTGGCTTGTGCATCCCCGCCCTGGAGAAGCCCGAGCTTCGCTCTCTCTCCCTTGATAGCTCCTGAATAAGTTTCATCAAACGATCTCGCTCCAGCACACAGGCCCGAGCCCACGGGCTGCTGAGGCATGCGGTGCCCGAGCCCACGTGGCCCCGGCCGAGAGGGTCAGCTCCCATGCCGGGATGTGGATGGGCCCCTCTCCATGGCAGAAGCCCACGTTCTCTCTTTTTTTTTTCTTTCTCTCTCTGCCCCCTCCTCAAATTTTCCAAATGAAAACGGTCTTAACTTCAGAAAGACCCAGGCAGCGAGCCTCTCCAGCAAACCCTCGTCTGCCGGCCCAGGCTTCCCTGGAAAGGCCCTGGCTGGTCCCAGGAATTTTCAACTGTTCCTGTTTCCCTCCTGCCTGATGACTCCACTTACCCGACACGCGCTTTTCTCTAGCAGGTGCCCAAGTAGGTGACTGGAAACGTCCAGAGGTTTCTCTGCGGGGCCCGTGCCGAGGTGAGCCCCGTCTCCTGCCCCCAGAGGCAGCAGCCCCCACTCCCAGCACGAGCAGATGGTCCCACAAGGACCCGACGTCGTCTTCTGGGTGCTGGTTTCACACCTGTGCCCGCCTCCGCCCGCCCTGGCTGCCCCGGGCCGACCACGAGGATCCCGCCCCAGCTGGCATTGTCACGGCCGCCAAGGCCGAGCCTGGCCCTGCTCTTGTCCTCGGCTCCTCAGCTGCCCCCTACGCCCCGCTCATCTCGGGGTACGGCTCTGTCTGCCGGGGCTCAGGCACAGACGAACAAAACCTCTCTCGCATCACAGCCAGACGCCCTCCCGCTTGCCTCCGCGACAGTCCCGCCCTCCACGGGCTGAGTCCTACGGGCTTCTCCCGCGTGACCCTGCACACGGTGGTTCTGGGAAACAGAACCGTTCCAGGGATGAGAGCTACGGCGGGTTCGGGCCGAGAAGAGACTGGTTCCCGGCAGACACAACCAATCCAGGCTGCATCCCGGGTGAGCCTGCTCACCAGGGCAGCTGCCCAGGGCTTGGCCCTGCACAGTCGGCGCCGCACGCTTTCACTCGAGACCTACCTCTCTCCTCCCCCTTACGCTTGGCTTCTTTCTCCCCCCCTGCCCCCTTGGTTTGAGGGCCAGACCCAGTGATGCCCAGATCTGACTCCTGGCTCTGCATGCAGGGAATCACTCCTGGCTGGGCGTGGGGGACTTCAGTGATGCTGACAACCAAAGCAGATGGGCCAGCCGCGTGTGAGGCAAATGCCCGGCCTGCTGTGCCATGCCCCTCGGATTTTTTTTTCTTTTTGGGTCACACCCTGCAACGCACAGGAGTGACTCCTGGCTCTGCACTTAGAAGTTACCCCTGGCGGTGCTCAGGGAACCATATGGGATGCTGGGAATCGAACCCATCGGCCGTGTGCAAGGCAAATGCCCTACCCGCTGTGCTATTGCTCCAGCCTCTCAGATGTATTTTTTTTTTTTAAGTTACTCAAGGAAGTGCCTGCAGACATTCCTGGGGCCATTTAATGGGCAACTGGCGCCCCTTCTGGGAAGCAGGGCCCAATCCCTCCAGGACCCGCTCCCACACATCTGGTGCCCGCTTGTGTGTGCCAACCGACATCCAAAGCTTTTGCTGTTAGTTGTGGATGCCCCCATTGTCCCCCATAAATCCGCAGAGAAGATGCAATAAAAAGGTGTCCTTTGGAGCACGCGTTTAAACTACTGTCATTTCCACTCCAGGTAATCACGCATCCATCCCTTGGATGTTCCTAAGAGTTTGAACACACACACACACACACACACACACACACACACACACACACACACGTGCATGCCTTAAATTTGAAATCCTGTGGTACCTGCTCTAAAGCCTAAAATTTGTGAGCAATTACCTTTGTAAGCAGTGTTTCTGGAAAAATAACATCTGTGTGGGATTCACACTTGGTCTTGGCTTTGTCTTTTTTTTTTTAAACTTGTTAATTGTCTGGTTGCTAACTCCACTCAGAATCTGAAACTTTTCTTTTAGGATCTTGGTGTGCAAAAATTTGGGCACACCTGTGCAATTAAGTCCCCCCACCCCCCGCTTTAGAGAAAGTCCCAGTTGCGCGGCCTGTAGGCCTGGCACGAGCTGGGCGAGAGGTAGCCTCGGAGGCTGGAAGGCGGGAGACGCTTCCTGTGCGGCTGAAAACTGCAGCCCCGATATCTTCCCTTCCTTTCGCACGATGGTGTGGCCCGAGCAAGCTACGAGAGCTTGGGCCCTTTCGGAACTTCCTCGACTGCGCATCACCAGAGTATTGATAGTTTTGGTGTTTTTTTTTTCTTTTTGGGGTCACACCCAGCTATGCATAGGGGTTACTCCTGGCTCATGCACTCAGGAATCACTCCTGGCAGTGCTCGGGGGACCCTATGGGATGCTGGGAATCGAATCCGGGTCGGCAGCGTGCAAGGCAAACACCCTCCCCGCTGTGCTATCGCTCCGGCCCCTATTGATGGATTTTTAGGCTTGGGGGACACCCCCACAGCAGAGCTTAATTACTTAGGGGACTCACCTGGGTGCTCCTTAAATAAAGGCTCTGATGCCAGTGCTCCTTAAGTGGGGGCTGCAAAGGCCATCCTGATAGTGCAAAGGCAAAGACCCGACACACAACCCCCCATATAAGACCCTGGACGTGAGACCTGCTCCCGTGCTCCAGGGGGTGCTCCCGCATGCAGAGCCTGCCCCCCTCCGAGCTCTCCCCCGAGCCCAGTCCCTCTAGAGCGATATATATATTTTTAAATATTTTTTAATTAGTGAATCACCGTGAGATGTAGTTACAGGCTTACAAACTTTCGTGCTTGCGTTTCAGTCATACAACAAACGAGTGCCCATCCCTCCACCAGTGCCCGTCCTCCACCACCGATGGTCCCAGCATCCCTCCCACATCCCCCACCCTGTCCCCCCCACCCCGCCCACCTCTGGGGCAGGGCATTCCCTTTTGTAGAGTGAACTTTCTTTTAAAGCTGAACTTCTCCCTCTCTTCTTCCCTTCCTTCCTCTCATAATTTAAACCGATCAGCCCACTGCGAACCTAACACCCTATCGGGCTGGGGACAGTCCAGTCTGGCCCACCCACAGGCCTGGAGAAACCACGGCCACGAGAGGGCTCTGGATCCAGTAAGAACCGCCCTCGGTTCCAAAGGGCCGGCCCAGACGGTGCAGAACCAAGTGCACCATCCTCCAGCCGCTGTTTGCCCGCGGCTCCAGGGTGTGGGAGGAAGAATCAGAGCCGGGCAGAGTGGCCCGACGCCAGCCATGACCCCCCGCACAGCATCCGTCTCGTCGCCGCCAAGGTCCGAGGCTGTCTGGGCTGGTGCCGTGTGCGGGCGTGAGACACACGCGGGGACTCGGGCTAACACACGGCACAGACACACGTCACCGAGGGCTGTTCCCTGGGCGACCCTCTCTCTGGACACCGCCCCAGGCCCCAAAGTCTTTCTTCCTTGGCTTCCATCTGCCCCCCTCCCCCAGGCCCCCCTTTCCCCCACCCCCCCTGCCTCTCAGCCCCCAGCAGTTTCAAGACCTGCCAGAAAAACTGCCAAGAGGAAAGGGGAGACGTTGGACGGGATTGGTGCTTCTAAACAAGCTGCTCTACATCTCGGTGCCTCAGTTTCCCCTTCTCCCAGGAAAGGATGAACCGCTGCCTGTCCGGGCCCCAGGCCACAGGGGAAGTGTGGAGAGCTGTGCCGTTCTCCGGGGGTCTCGGTACTGGATGCTCTTGCTTGGGGCTTCGCAGGAGCCAGGCCCGCACTCGGCCCACAAGGCCGGATCCCCGGCTTCCTTTAGTCAACTTACATTCTCTTTCTCTGCACCACCTCCTCCAGGAAGCCTCCCCGGATACTCTGTTCAGTCAACTCATCTCAGTCGGAGCCAGTGACTGCAGTGAATGAGACACTTGACAGAGGTGAATGTTTGCCAAAGAGAAGTTGGTGGATTCAAGCTGAATCCAAAAGGTCTAGAAAGACTTGCACACTATGAGTAGAATTCCTTCCAGATAGGCAAGGACAATTCAAAATTCAGAATGGAACCACCTTACCAGCCAGCTCATAGGAAAATGACTCTGACCGTCTCAACTGACACAGTGAACACGAAACTCATTCACGATTATCCAACTCTCAGCAAACTAGGAGTAAAGCAGCACTACCCCAGCCTCACAAAGCACATTACCCCCAAATCATATTTAGTGGTCATTGGGCGAGTGCCCCCCACCTCTCCCCGCCACCATCACCATACTCCATGCCCCTAGATTTGAACCAAGACAAAATATCTCACTACTTTCATTCAACAGACTACTGGACGTTCAAGCTTCCTGTAATAAAGCAAGAAAAGAAAAAAAAAGACATGCAAATTGTAAAGTAAGACAGGAAACTCTATATGTGCATGAGAATTGATTGGTGACATATTAAATTCCACTCAAGGAATCTCAAAATGCACACACACACACACACACACACACACACACACGCACACACACACACCTTCAAAAACTAATACGTGAGCTTAGTAAGATTTTTGGATCAAGCTTAATACACACAGAAAAAGGCAATCACATTTCCATATCCCAAGGAAATGGCCATTTAAAACACAATGCCATTGACAACGGTACCTAAGAAAATAAAAAGCTGAGGACACACTCTGTGGTCACACAGGGTATAAATGGATGTATAAATCACACCACGGAGTAGGAGACTCAATGGTGCGATTCTTCTCCTTCTCCCCAATTTGATCCGCAGGTTTAATGCGATGCCTATCAAAAGTCCAGCAGAATTTTCAGTAGGTAAAGACAGGCTTATTCTAAACCTGTATAAGGAAAAACAAACGCCTTACAAAGGACTACAACAATCTTGATGGCGAAGAACGCGGCAGGAAGGACCCCTGTACTTTATGTCCAGACGTAGCAGAGAACGGTAACACTGAGACTGTACAACTGGCTGAGAGACAGACACACAGATCAATCAAACAGAAAAGGGAAGCCCAGAATAGATCCCTCCCGAGTTTCTGCTGACTGGCCGCTGTCTCAGTGGATACTTCATGGTAACATTCTGTGGTATTGTGGTGGAAAGAGGCAACTTTCCAAAATGCCCTTCAATCCTTGTATCTGTCTTCAGATACAGTTATTCTTATTAAACTTATCTAAAAAATATTTTATAGTTTTGCTAATATTTTGAAAGGGGGGCTCCTCCCCATTTCCATCTCTTATTACTGCCGCTACAGCTGATTTGCATCAATATCTGGCCAGTTCCTCTGATTTTCTTTTGCAAGTCAGTTTTACTATATTTTCGAGTCTCTGAGATTATAATCTTAAAATGAAGATCATTTTGATTTTTCCCAGTTACTTGAATTATTTTTTATGGGGGAAGGCATCCTATAATATTTACTAAAAGTTCCCAAACAATGTGTTTATCTGTGGGCATAGTAAATATCCTTGGCTAGTTTTGATTCAAATGAAAAACACTGGTTCCTGCTTTCACTGTTTAAAATACTTACATTTGGTTTTAAGTAATATCCTTGACGATACTGGAAGAGTCTCTCTCTGTAGTTAATTTAGCAGTATCTTAGTTTGGGCGGGTTGGTTGATTGGCTGATTTTATAGTGACTGCAGGATTTGAGTAAGTGATTTTTTTTTTTTGGCCCCAATCAGTTATTCTTTACTGTGTTGCTGTAATAAATTACACTGAGGAAAGCGAGAACAATAAGTAAAGAAATGACCTGCAAGTCTAATTAGTCAAGAATGCACTAATATCCCTTCCACACTCTAACCCGTTGCAAGACGTGACCTTCAGCACCCGTGGGAAGTCTCGTGATACATAAACGCATTTCATTTTATTTTTTATTTTTATTATTATTATTATTTTGCTTTTTGGGTCACACCTGGCGATGCACAGGGGTTACTCCTGGCTCTGCACTCAGGAATTACTCCTGGCCGTGCTCAGGGGACCATATGGGATGCTGGGATTTGAACCCGGGTCGGCCGCGTGCAAGGCAAACGCCCTCCCCGCTGTGCTATCACCCAGCCCCACATAAACGCATTTCAAAAAGACTGAAAAGATCTTTTTTGGCGTCGAACTCAATAACAACCGTATCAGGGTCAAGGCGGCGATATCCCCAGCGGACGGACACTCTAAAGTCCCAAATGCGCGCCCCCACCCCCGCCCCCAGCGACACCCCCTTCTGAGACTGTTTAGACGACAACTATGAAAGTCCAGCTCAGGAGAGTCCAGCGCCCTGGGCTTCGCATTTCGTGCACCGGAAGGTGAACCAGAGCAGGAAAGGCATCGGCATCTGTCCTACCGCGTGGCGAGCACAGCGGGGCACCCTGTCCCCCACCCCGGGACCTCGGGAGGCGGAGAACCTTCCGGCTAGAGCTGGGAGCGGAAAGCGGGCGTGGTGCAGAGCACGGGATCCGGAGTCTGCCAGCAGGTGTTGCTCGTGCCCCCAGGCGGCCTTGAGGAGACAAACCTCACTCCCTGGAGGGATGGAAATCCAGGGATCAGAGACAAAGAGCTGGCCTTCTTCGGAGGGACCTGGGGAGCACTTCAGGCAGAGTGGGCAGAGATGGAGCCTGAGAACTGTCTCGGGTGCCCACTGGCTGGGTGTTCCTGGGCCTGGTACGGAAACCCTCCGAGCCCCAGTTCCTCCGGGGCAGAGTCACAGCAGCCCGGCCCCTCTGTCGCCAGGGTGTGACGGGGGCCAGGGAGGGGCCACCCACGCCGGCCAGTCTGGGTGAGCCTGGCTATGGTGCTCCTTATGGTTCCCTAACACTCCGAGTGAAGCCCTCGCGGAAATCAGGAAGGAAACTCCCGACCACGCCGGGAGGCTAATGACACCTTGTAAAGTCGGAGCAGCCAGGGAGCCACGCTGCAGACTCCCCTGCCCAGGAGAGCCCGAGGGGCAGCCCGCAGTGACCACAAGGATGAAGCCCCAGGCCCCGTTACCATCCAAGCCCCACACGGATACGCTGATGAACAAATAATCTCAATACAGGCGGAATACTGGGGGAGCGTTTGCTGCTTTTGGGATACATACAGACAGATGTGGGAAGGGCCCCACGGCCCCACAAAACATAAATTGTTCAGAGAAAGGCTTTATTCCAAGAAGGGGGAGTCAGGGGGGAGGGGGCAATGGGCTTGAGGGTCTGTGTGAGAAACTGCACCAGGCAGACACCGGGAACAGAGCCTGAATTCTGATGGCCAGAAACACATCAAAGCAACCTGCAATATTCATGGGGTTTCTCTCTCCCGATTTTCTTCTTTTTGCCTCTGTCATCTCCAGAAGCTCTTAAGAGTAACGAGGCGGTGAGCCAGACAGTCCGAGGTGCGGGGGAGGCAACTGCCTTGCACGCAGCCAAACCCTGTTCGACCCCTGGCACTGCATTTGGTCCCTGAGTACTGCCAGGAGCCATCTCTGAGCACAGAGCCAGGAGTCAGCCATGAGCACTGCCAGGTGTGGCCACCCCCCAGCCCCAGAGGAACGAATCCAGGTACGGCTTGTATTTCTGTGACCTTTAAAAAAAAAATACCTTGAAGTAAATGACGTCAAGCAGAGGCCTCTGGCGTCCGTGAGGGCGCTCAGATGAAGACGCTTCCCCTGCGGGCTGGAGGGACCGCACAATGATGCAGTGTTCGCCGGGCATGAGGCTGACCCAGGTTCGATCCCTGGCACCGCAGATGGTCCCCCGAGTCCCGCCAGGAGTGACCCCTGAGTGCAGAGCCAGGGGTAAGCCTTGGGCACTGCCAGATGTGGTCCTAAGGCCAAAAAAATAAAGTGAAAAGAAGGAGAAGAAAATGCTTTCTAATGAACAGCCAACCCTGTTATTCCTGTTATTCCTGTCACCTCCTCCCAGAAGCCGCCCACGATGGTCCAGAAAAGACAGAAAGAGCAGTTCTGGCGCGGAGGATGGGATGAGTTAGGGTGTGTGGATCTGCCCCTCCCCTCTGGGCCAATACCCCCCCGTCCCCCGCCGCCCCTCCCTATGGCTGAATTCAAGCTGTCCACGGGACGTCACTGGCCATGAGGGACGGGGCATGTCTGGCCTGGTCAGCACCCTGAGAATGCGCCCATCTCTGCCCGACCCCCAGGGGCACTGGGCTGTGCCACAGCTGCTGGGGGGGGGGGGGCTGGCCCTACCTGGAATACCGCAGGCAGCTGTCCCATCATGCCTGGCATCTCACCCCCATCTGCACGCTGCCCCCGGGTGAGTGAGCACTGTCCGGCCCCTCCATGCCGGGAAACCATGGGGGTGGGGGGGGAGCAGAAGGGGGTGACGGGATGGAGGGGCAGAGGAGGGGCGGGGAAGACTAGGTCCCACGGGAGACATCGTGAGTCAGCAGAGCCACCCCACCCCGGCCCGGCTATCCTGAGCCCGCGGTGGCCGGGTCAGCCCGCCTGGCGGCGCCCACCCACACCGCTTCCTGCCGGCCAAGCCCGGGCCTGGAGCGCTCTGATGTGGGTTTGTTATTGTGGTGTTTGCTGAACCCCCAATTTCCCCAGGCAACTTAAAAAAAAACATTGGAGAATCTGATCTTCCAAAAGCTTTTACCCCAGGCGGTAAAAGTCCCAACTGACGAAAGCGACAGGACGACCCAGGGGTTGGTGCTACAGACCCCCACGCCGGAGCGTGGCTCCGCTCTCTCCTCCATCCGCACTGTCCGGCGGTCACTCGACAACCCCCTTGGCAGATGCCCCCAAACCCCACTTGGGGAAACGGGTGCAAGTGGGGGGAACGAGGCGGCCGGGGCTGGCTGAGAACTCGCTGGGCGGTTTGGGGGCCGACGTTGAAAAATCACCTCGGCCCCGCACCCCCCTGCTCCCGGGAAGCCTCCACGTCAGCGTAGTGAAACCCCGCGCTGCTGAGGGGCACCACTCATCCTGAAAGTAGGTGTGGGGCACACAGGGTGCCCGCCGCCCGCCCGCCAACTGGCTGGAAATCGAGATGGAAAGAATTGGGGTGGGGGGCGGGGAGCAGAGAGGTGGGTGCGGCGGCCGGGGACCCCGCAGGAGCCAGGATCTGTGGGACTCCAGCAGCAATGGGCTTCCGGGCACCAGGGACGGAGGGGCCAGGCAGGAAGCCGCCCTGTGGCCGCCCACCCAGGCCCCGAGAGTCAGAGATGCCCAGAGCTAGAGAAGCCCATGGGGCGGGGGGGGGGCTTCACCCCTGTTCCCTCGGCGCCAGTGAAGGGGGGCCCTGAGCCAGTGACTGCAGCATGGACAGCAGGTCCCACGAGTCACAGCTCCCCCACCAGCCGGACCCCCCCGCCACCATCCCAGCCCCCAGTTCAGACAAAGCCTGGAGCCGGTATTGAGGGAAAAGGGTCCAAAACATTTTGGCTCGGGCTCCTGGGTTGAACATGTGCTACTGGGCACAGCTCTGTCACTCATCTCTGAAGTTCTCACCGTGGCACTGTCGTCCCGGTGCCCATCCATCTGCTCGAGCGGGCACCAGTAACGTCTCCATCGTGAGACTTGTTGTGACTGTTTTTGGCATATTGAATACACTGCGGGGAGCTTGCCAGGCTCTGCCGTGCGGGCGGGATATCTCAGTAGCTTGCCGGGCTCTCCGAGAGGGACGGAGGAATCAAACCCCGGGTAGGCTGCGTGTAAGGTGAACGCCCCACCCACTGTGCTATTGCTCCAGCCCCTGAAGTTCTTTACCAGGAAACAAAAAAAAAAAGCTGGGGGAGAGCTGGTACGTAGGTAAGGAGTTTGCCTTGTGGTCTACGCCTCGGCACCACCCCCCACCCCCACCCCAGCCGGCCGGGAGTGGTCCCTGAGTGCAGAGCCCAGAGCAAGCCCTGAGCACCTCCAGGTGGGGCCGAACAGCCAAAGGGAGGAGGACTCGGAGCAAGTACATCAGGGTCTAACGTGCGCCTGACCGGACCCCCCCCGCCCGCCCCCAGCATCCCCAGGGGTAGCCCGAGAGGCCCCGACCCAGCTGGGCAGACCAGGTCATCCCTGGCACCATAGTGCCCCAATAGTGCCACACTCCGGGCCCTCGCAGTGAGTCACCAGCCTGGTCCTGCTTGGATCTCCCTCCCCTGGTCCTCCCCAAGCCCCCGAATAAGTTAGCCGGGAAAAGTAGGTGAGGGCCTCGCTCGTTCCCAGGGGGCTGAGGCCGGGACCCCGGAGCAGCCAGATGAGGCCCCCGAGCTGGGAAGGGCAGCTCGCTGCAGAGCGGGCACGGCCTTGGGCGCAGGCAGGGGCGAGGGAAGCGTCCCCATCCCGGGAGCGAGCACTGCACTTCTCTGAGCATCCTCTACCCAGGGGGGGTCTTCAGCGCACGGCAGTGAAGAGGCCCCTGCAGCTCCGGACCCCAGCTCCTGGGCTGGAACTGAGGACTGTCCACCCCGCAGAGGCCACCCCCTGCCTTGCCACGAGCACCCAGCACCCAAGAGAACGGCAGCTTCCATCAGCACCCCCGAGGCCGATGCTGTGGCGTGGAGGAACCGGAAATGTGTCGGCAGAACCATCGCTGCTCTCGCCCAGAGCCGGGAGGAAGCCCCAGGCGCTGCCGGGTACGGCCCCCAAAGCCCCCAAATAAAGCCAGTGATGCCCACGGATGCCAGCGAGGCCAAAGACGCCGTGTTCAGGCAACAGTAAAAATGATGGACGGGGCCCAGCCATGGGACAGCAGGAGGGCACTCACCTGGTACGCAGCCGACTCGGGTTCGATCCCCGGCACCCACATGGTCCCCAAGTACTTGCAGGGGTGATTCCTGAGTGCAGAGCCCGGAGTCACCCCTGAGCATCGCCGGGTGTGGCCCCAAGACAAAACCAAACCAAAGATGGACGAACCCTCTCGCAGACACCCACCCAGGCTCATGTTCAAAGCAGGGCGGGGCTCCCGGCCCGGGGGTCAGATGACTGGCAGGCCGAGGGTGTGGCAGAGAGTCGCTGGGCAGCACAGCAGGGGAGTGGAGGGCATAAACCAGCGTCCCACCTGCCCCGGGCACCCTCGCGTTGACCATCAATCTTTCCTGCCTTAACTTGACCAGCTGCTACTATATGGTTTAACTGCCCTCTGAGGAGGCCCACTGGACCGTGGGAGGTGAGGCACGATTATTATCAATATATTATTATTATTATCATTATTATTATTAGAGGAGGCTGGAGCAATAGCACAGTGGGTAGGGCGTTTGCCTTGCACACGGCCGACCCGGGTTCTGTTCCCCCGTCCCTCTCAGAGAGCCCGGCAAGCTACCGAGAGTATCCCGCCCGCACGGCAGAGCCTGGCAAGCTCCCCGTGGCATATTCAATATGCCAAAAACAGTAACAACAAGTCTCACAATGGAGACGTTACTGGTGCCCGCTCGAGCAAATCGATGAGCAAAGGGATGACAGTGACACAGTGATTATTATTAGAGACCATTGTTATGAATAATTGCTATTACTTTTTTAGAGCTTTTTTATTGAATCACTGTGAGCTAGGCCCTTACAAAGCTGTTCATGACTGGGTTTCAGTCCCACAGTGCTCCAACACCCGTCCCTCACCAGGGCACAGTTCCCAGCACCAACCAGTGTCCCGGGTTCCCTCCATCACCCCCCACGCCCTCAGCCTGCCTCTGTGCCAGGCACCCTCTCTCCCTCCCTCTCCCTCTCTCTCCTTCCCTCCCTCTCCCTCTCTCCTCTCTCCCTCCCTCCCTCCCTGTCTCTCTCTTCCTCCCTCCCTCCCTCTCTCCTCTCTCTCCCTCTCCTCTCTCTCTCCCTCCCTGTCTCTCTCTCTCCCTCCCTCCCTGTCTCTCTCTCCTTCCCTCTCTCCCTCTCCCTCTCTCTCTCCCTCCCTCCCTGTCTCTCTCTCTCCTTCCCTCCCTCCCTCTCTCTCCCTCTCTCCTCTCTCTCTCTCCTTCCCTCCCTCTCCCTCTCTCCTCTCTCCCTCCCTCCCTCCCTCCCTGTCTCTCTCTTCCTCCCTCCCTCCCTCTCTCCTCTCTCTCCCTCTCCTCTCTCTCCCTCCCTGTCTCCCTCTCCCTCTCTCTCTCCCTCCCTCCCTGTCTCTCTCTCCTTCCCTCTCTCCCTCTCCCTCTCTCCCTCCCTCTCCCCTCTCTCTCCCCCTCCCTCTCCCTCTCTCCCTCCCTCCCTCCCTCTCCCTCTCTCTCTCCTTCCCTCCCTCTCTCTCCCTCTCTCTCTTCCCCCCTCTCTCTCTCCCTCTCTCCTCTCTCTCCCTCCCTCTCCCTCTCTCTCCCTCTCCCTCCCTCTCCCCCCCCCACACCACACACCCCTCTCCTTTTGGGCATGTGGTCTGCAGGATCGATGCTGAAAGGTTGTCAGGAATGTCCCTTTGCCTTTTAACCCTCAGCTCTTGTGCCGTGTGTCACTGTGTGTCACTCCCGCCATCGTTGTCCCACTGGTCTCTTCTCTATGGCACCTACCCTCAGCTCCCCCGCCCCCCACTGACCCGTCCTCCTCGCCCCTGCTTTCCCAGCTGCGGGTATCAGTCTTCTACTCTGTAACTGCAATCGCTTCCCCGGGGCGGCTCATGGGGCAGAGGGAAGGGGGGACGAGACGGACACTCTCTTGGCTCAGCGCCGTTTCAGCGGGGCAAGGACGCGGGCACGGGGCTGCCGCCAGCCTCCGAGAAGGCCTTCAGCGCCCTGCGCCCGGCCCTGTGCGACCCTCGGCCCCTCCGTGAACGGCGTCTTTTGGCGTTGGCTGTGCCTGAAAACCCAGCGCAAGAGATGCGAGTCTTGCCGGGGGGGCTCTGGTCTGGGGGGGGGGCTGGAGAGCTGGGGGCGTCCCCAGACAGAACCGGGCGACGAGCTCGGTCTCAGGGCCTCATCGGTCTGGGCGCTTGGATTCCTCTAAGCAGGGGTGTCGCCCGGGGCTCCAGGCCTGCCCCACCCCAGCCTGCGTGTTGAGGGGGCTGCAGTGCGGAGGGTCTGGGCATGCAGGACGGCTGTGTCAGGATGGAAAGGCACCGTGCGGGGGCCGGGGGCACCCCAGTTCCTGGGTGTCGGGCCGCCCCTCTGACCTCTCCTGTGCCGGAAGATGGGGTGCGGCCGCCCTTCCTCCGCGGCCAGCACCTTGCATTCGGGACGCCCGCCCTGTGCAAACTCAGACGCTCCCTGGGCCCCCGCCCGGCCCCTGGAAAGTGGGCCGTCCAACACCAACAGCGGGGGCCTCCGAGGACGGACACGCCTGCCCCGGGTCCCAGCCCCAGGCGGCCGCTGGCCCCAGCTGTTTCCTTCCTCGGAGCCAAGTCTCAGGTCCCGTCTTCCAGGGGATTCTTTGGACCCATTTCCCGCGCCTGACTTCAAAGGGGCTCTTGGCCTCCCGAGCTCCTACTTGGGGCAAGCGACCTCGCCCTCCCCAGCTTGGGACCCGTGTTTGTGGAGGAACAGCCCAGCGTCCCCCCGCTCCTGGCCCTCGGGCATGGGCACACCTGCAAGTGATCAACCATCCGGGAGGAGGGAGGGGAGGAGGGAGAGGAGGGTCTGGAGGGGAGGAGGGGAAAGAGCCGGCAGGGGAAGGGGCAAAGAGCGAGAAGTGTTATGTGTGAGGTTTGGGGGAGGGGGTGATTAAGTCACGTGCTCGTGCGTGCTGCTTGGGAAAGCCCAAGTGTGTGAGTGCTAAACGCGGTGCTTTAGAAACGCTTTAAACTCCAGCCCACTTCACTCGGGTGTTGAAAGTACGGCAGAGGCCAGGGAGGAGGGGCCGAGCCACTTGCCTTGCCCCGGGCCGTGACTGCACATCATCCAAGACACTCGCGTGCATGGGAAAAATGATTAATGATAATAATAATAATAATAATAATAATAATAATAATAATAATAATAATAATGTGAACAGGGCGGGCAGATGGGCAGAGCTGAAGTCAGAGAGCCAACACTGAGGACCCCCGCTGGGCCTGCGAGGAGCGACGGGGCGGAGGGCAGGAGAACCCAAAGCGCTTCCTGAGATCAGCACACGTGTGTGACGTCCCTCCCGTCCTCACAGAACCAAACTGGTACCGGAAGGGCAAAGCAGAAAGTGCAAAGCCGAGAGTGAGCGGGAACCACGCGGGGCGTGGGGAGCAGCCAGGGCCCCGGGAGAGGCCACGCGCGCCTGAAGCTCTTGGCGAGGCCTCCACGCCGCCCAAACGAGGGAGCACGGGGGCGAGGGGGAGGGCAGACACACCTGGGAGGCAGCCGAGACGCCCGCCAGGACTGCAGCTCCAAGTCCGTCCGCTTCAGACCACGGTGAGCTGCTCCTGGCCGCCTAAGTGGCTGGGACACTCTTCTGGGAAAGGCCACCGACACGAGCACCCCCGAGTGTCCCAACCCAGGCTGGGGTCGAAGAGGCTCCATTAGGCTAGAGCGTGTTTTTTAGCACACCAGAGACTCCTTCCAAAGTTTCCTTCTGTCTCTGCTTTAAAGACAGTGTAAGCAGGAGCCTCGCGAGACCCTCGGGGACTGTGGTGTGTTTTCTTTTCTTTTGCAAAGAGAAAAGGACACTCTGAGGGGCAGAGAGAGACAGAGAAACCAGGGCGAGGGAGACAAGAAGAGGGGCAGACTTAAGGACCCCAAGGAGCAGCCTCGGAACATTCCAGAAGGAAAAAAAACAACACCCTCTCGCCAAATCAGGTGGGCTGTGGCCAGCGGCTGTGCAGAGGGGGACACTGTGCCCCCAACAGTGCTGACACTGCAGACGCCTCAGCCGTGGGGCGTCACCCATCCGGAGTCCCACGCCGGGGAACCGTTCCACAGACGGGAATTTCACAGACGGGGACCCCACCTGGGGCCTCCAGACCAGCGAGTCACCAGCACCAGCCTGGCCAAGAGTTCCAGTGGGGTCTCTCTGGGGCACGACCGTGAGACAAGCAGGCGTACATGTGTGTGCGCGCACACACACGCACACACACACGCACGCACGCACACACACGCATGCACACACACACGCGCACACACACGGATTTCTCTGCAAGTGCTGGGTGGGGAAGCAAAAAGAATTACCAGCAAGTGATCTGTGCCCCTGACCCTGCCCACAGCCCCCAACACACTGTACCCCGTTTCTGAAAAGCAAACTCGCAAATGCCAAGACCACAACGAAGGGGCGAGTTTCAGCCCGTCCTTCCAGCACAGCCTGTGACAAGGCCACCGTGCACGACGCCGTTCCAGTATTGAGTCCTGGGTTTCCCCATGTTGCCCACCCATCCCCCCTCCCCTTTGCCCCCCTCCCCCACTCTCCTCTGGGCCCGGCTGCTTCCCTGCACGACACAAACAACATCTTCACATCCCCACGGCGGCGCGATAAGCCCGCTCCGGAGCCTGCCCCCCGTGCTCCCTTTTGTCCCGGGGACCACTGATATCTTTTCCAAATATAGATCTCAGGACCCCTGAGGCACGGGCACGCCACGCCGGCCTCTGCCGCTGATAGCCCGGACTTCCCGCGCGAGGGCGGACCTTGGGAAAGGAGCGGCCACCTGCCAGTCCTGCTGACTCATCTTCCCCGCGCCGGGGAGATAGCGGCGCTCGCCCGGGGAAGGAAGCGCCGGGAGCCTCGGGCCCTGGAGTCCGGCCAGCGCACACCGGAAATCCCAGCTTTTGGGAGAGGAATCGAGGTGACGGGTCCTCAGCCTGCCGGCCACGGGGTGCTCTGTTCAGGACGGACCCTCGCACCCACCACCGTCACCCCCTTCACACACACACAGGGGGTCAGGTGAGAGCCTCCGATGATCTTCTCCCTCTTTCCGTCGCTTCCTCGATGGCCAAGAACGCAGCGGCCGCTGGGACTGGCGCACGGCCAGCGCGCCCCCCCCTTCACTCTACTTCCGGGGGTCCAGCTCGGCCTGGGCTAAGGGGGCAGAGGTGCCTCTCCACTCGGGGAACAGCAGAGCTGGCAGGGAGCAGACAGGGCGGTCAGGCCGGGCCACAGAGCTGGCCACTACCTGGGGGACACCTGGGACATCACCCCAGTGGGGTCCCTGCTGGGACTCTGGGCTTTCACTGGCCTGGGGGGCCCAAGATCCTTAGCCCCGGGACATCCCCAGAAACACTTCTCCTGCCCCCCCACCACCCCCCAATGGTGCCTCCCTCCTTCCCTTCTGAATGGTTTGCCGCTGCATTCTGGAGCCTTCTGCCAGGGGAGCACGGGTGGGAGACAAAACATTCAAGAGTCCGGGCTGAAAATAGCCATAGGGGGCTGCTGGGGGCCCGGGGGGCCCTGCCCCAAATTCACCTTCTGGAAGCAGCCCCGCCTCCCGGCACCCAGCGTTCAACGCTGACCTAGGGCCGCGTGGCCAACAGCTCCTTCAGCCCCACCGCCCGGAGACCAGACAACCCTTCAGGACCCATTTTCAGGGACCAACTCTGCAAGGTCCCCGGAGTGTCCGGGCGGAAATCACCCTCGCGTCAGCCAAGGGTACACGCTGAGCCTCCCCAACCACGCTGCCGCTTCCCACACGGAAACCTGCTGTCGATCATATGTTCCCTTGATGCTTTAGGGGGCGGGGGTGGGGGGATGGGCTGAATCAGACTTGATGACCAAGTTCTTTGCTGTTCCTGAGAAGAGCTTCTCGCCTTGGCATCAGGGTTGTTCCACGGGAGACAGATGGCGCGGACGGTGTGAGGGAGAGAGGGGGCGCCTACCTGCCAAGCCAAGGACGGGTCAGACCTCCCTCCCTCCCTCCCCCCCAGCCCCGCCCCCAGGCCCGGGGCTGCACAGTGCCCCAGCCCCACTCCGTCTCTTTCTGTCGGACCCTCTGGCTACTGGGGGAGCTGACCGCTACAAGGGCCCCTGTTGTGAGCGCCGCGGGCTCTGTGACAGGCATTGTTCGGGGACATTCCTATCAAGATCCCCACTTGCAAACCCTCAGCACAAAAGAAGAAACAGGGCTCTGTCAGGACAATGAACTTGGGTTGCGGGTGACCAGTGAATGGAAAACAACATTTCTAACCCCGGGGACTGACCCTTGCCCGTTTGGGTGACAGCGCAGTCCCCTGCGTGCTGGTAACAATGGTGCCTTTGAAGGGAGGCGGGCGGGGGCAGGGCACGTCCCGAAAGTCCAGCCTGACCGCCGAGGGGCCACTGCAGGGCCGGGCTCATGCTCTGTGGCTCCCCCGTCCCCCTCGGGGGCTGAAAGAAGTAAACCACAGTGCCCCAAAGGCAAGAGGGAGGGCGGGTGGGGGATGAGAAGAAAAGCGTCTGCCATGGAGGCCGGCTGCAGGGTGGAGGGGTGGAGGGAAGCCGGGGTCGTTGGTGCCGGGGAATGTGCCCTGGTGGAGGGACGGGTGTCGGAGCACTGTACGACTGAAACTCAAACCAGGAACAACTCTGCAGTTGTGTCGCTCCTGGTGAGCCGAGGAAATAAAGTACATACGAGGCCTGGCCTCGGCCTCGGCCTCCGTGTCATCTCTGTCTTCAAACCCCACCTTCCTTGGCGCACACACGCCCTTGTGGAGAGTTGGCAAACTCCCCCCAACACTTTAAAATACACGGCGTGCTGGTAAAAGATGAGGACTCCGCAGTCAGGTGCAATCAAATTTGGGAAAGCAGCGCCCGGCCCCCCCCGCCCCCTGCCCGGTTCGCCCCTGCAGTCAATGCGAACAGCTCAGGCTTCAGAGTGAACTTGGACCCGAATCCTGGCGCCATTAGCCATAGCCGTGCGACCCCCACCGGGTGACAGAAAGGCGCCAAGCGCCGCTCTTCCATGGAGCAGGATTGCTGGGGGCAGCTGCAAGGCGGTTTCTGAAAAGCAACTCGAGTCTTTTCGTCATAATTTGGCCCGTCCCAGGGCTTGCTCCTGGCTCTGCGCGCAGGGGTCACGGGAGCAGGGCTCGGGGGACTCCCTGGTGACGGGGCCCAACCAGGCGTGGCTCACGTGCCAGGCAAGCACCTCGCCCGCAGCACCACCGTCTGGGGCCCCTAGAAGAGGGGTTTGTGCTTTTGGGTGGTCTCGCCTACGTGGACTGGCAATGCTGGAAGGTTCTGGGCCGGGCTTGGGGCGAGGTAGAATTGCCCGGAGGACTCTGCCTCTTTTTCCTTGTTTTCCCCACAGCCCAGACTCTTCTGCAGATCCCCCGCGGCCCCTGTAACGGGCACCTCTCACGGGCCTGAATTCCGGGTGGCACCCCGACTTCCGGGCAACCACTCACACATTGCTCTTCCTCCTTCACGTCCATCTGAGGGGGGATTCTCCAGCAGCCTGGCCCCTGCGGGACCTCCCGGCCCAGCCCCTCATCCAAGTCAGCACTGTTTCATAGGCGCCCTGGCCTGTCCACCCCACCTGGCTGAACCACGTCCAGGAACAGTCATTTCTAAACCTCGGGGAACACGCCCCAAGGGTGAGCTCTCAGAGGCAACACCGCAAGGGGCGGGGGCCCACTGCAAGGCCACTCCGCAAAATGGTTTCCACCTGGGTAAGTGTCCAAAATGGCTTCCACCCAGGTAAGCAGCTACTCTGCAAAACGGTTCCGACCCGGGTAAGTGTCCACTCTGCAAAATGGTTCCGACCCGGGTAAGCGTCCACTCTGCAAAATGGCTCCCACCCGGGTAAGCGTCCACTCTGCAAAATCGCTCCCACCCAGTAAGTGTCCACTCTGCAAAATGGTTCCCACCCGAGCAAGCGTCCACTCTGCAAAATCGCTCCCACCCAGTAAGTGTCCACTCTGCAAAATAGTTCCCACCCGAGCAAGCGTCCACTCGACAAGTCTGCTCCCACCCAGGTAAGCGTCCACTCTGCAAGTCCGCTCCTGCCCGGGCTGGACGCCATGGCGCCACCCTGCTCCCACACAGGCCCGGCGAGCTGGCTCCACCCTCCACCCTGCACACACGCTCAGACACAGACGCGTCTCTGTCCCGCGTGGCCCCTCGTGTGGACAGAGACGCGCCTGAGTGATGTCAGGGCAGGGTTCCACACTGTCGCCCAACTTGTAAGAGCGAGAGACCGAGCAGGGCCCGACGTCTGCCAATAAGGCTCTGCCGGATGCTTCACAAAGCAGCCACCCGGGAAGAGTCAGCGGTGGCTGACAAAAATGAAGAAATCATTTCTATGCTGATGTGAGCCGGCGCCAGGCTCCGGCGCCCAGTGGGAAGAGCGAGGTGTGCGGGGAACGGGGGAGGGGAAGGGATGCGTGAACATGGTCTCGTCAACGCATAGACACGTCCCGCGGAACCCACCAGGAAATGTCGGCTCGACACAGACCAAGGAGTCTGGTGGGAAAGGGAAGAAGAAAAATAATATAATATACCTGCATGCCATGGGAAGGTACTCACACAACATCACACACACACACACACACACACACACACACACACACCACCCCCCCCCCCCCCCCCCCGTTAAACATCTAAGTTCAAGCAAAAAGAACTGTGCCCGTGCCGCCTGCCCGGGTCTGCTCGTCTGGGCGGTGACAGTGCCCAGGAGGCTCCTTTCCCATCTTCGCTTCGTGGAGCTCCCGGAACACAGCCCACCTCACCCCCAGACCCCGTGCAAACTCTCCCCTCGACTCTGCACATCCCACAGGATCGAGCCAGGTTTTTTTTTTTTTTCTTTTTGGGTCACACCCGGCGATGCTCAGGGGTCACTCCTGGCTTTACACTCAGGAATCACTCCTGGCGGTGCTCAGGGGACCCTAGGGGATGCTGGGAATCGAACCCGGGTCGACAGCATGCAAGGCAAATGCCCTCCCCGCTGTGCTATTGCTCCAGCCCCTCGAGCCAGGTTCTTGCGTCAACACTCCCAGGTCCCTGGCCCTACCTCAGTTTCCCTGCAGTGCTGCCCCACCCACCCTCTTCCCACGCCCAGAGCTGACGGACTTCCCTTGGCGCCTCCACTGTCCTTCTCTCCTCCCACTCGTGAGGTTCTCCTGCCGCCCCCGGCCCCCGTGTAGCCACCTTCCCCCCCCACGGCCTGCCGGGACAGACTCCAAGGCACCTCTCGCCTCCCTCCCGCTCTTCCCCCATGTCCGGGGCCCCCCGGGCTCCTCCTCAGGCACCGCCCCCTGCCTCGGGAACTGTGCACGCTGCTCTCCACGCAGGAAGCGCTCAGGACACGCGTGCGGAGTGCAGAGGGTACTTCGCCGTGGCCAGATTCCCGCCCAGCTGGAGAATCAGCCACGCGGGCAAGAGAGGCTGACGCAGGAAACCAACCCCGGCTCACCGTGTCGCGTCATTTCAAGGTGGAGAAGCACCAGGGAAAGGCCCGTTGCTTTCCGGCAGCGACGCCGGAGTCAGCGTTCCCCTCGCTGGGCAATGGGGGTCTCCCACTGGCTCACTGCACGGCAGGGGCTGTGCCACGACCCCGAGCCAGCTCGGCGACATCCCTGCTCGTCCCCAATATGGCCACCAGTGTCCTCCCCCCACCCCGGGGCTGGGTGTCCAGGTGGCTGGGGAGGCCGGCAGCACCTCCCCCTTCTCGGAGCCTGCTTCAGGCGACCCCTTCGCCCTTTTGCAGCTTGATCTGCGCTGTGGCCTGGCGCTTTGCAGGGAAACTCCGCTGGCAGCACGACAGAGAACCCTCGGCCACAGAGACGGCTGCGGGCTCACAGGAGAACTGCACACGAGAGCCGGTGGAAAGCTCACACGGGCCTCCAGCTGGTCAGCTTGGCCGATTCCCCACCCCGCCGCGCTCTAGGGGCCCAACAAACCCCCTTCTGAGCCTCCCCATTCCCAAGGAACCTGGCACCAAATCCACGCGCCGGTCTGAAGGGGTTCAGTTGTGCCCCTAGAGGGTCCCAGTCTCCAGTCCATGGGGGAAAGCGGGAGGGGTCTCTCAGGCTGAATTAGACGGGCAGCTGGGCACAGCATCTTGGGCGAACGGGGAGGGTCTGAAACTTGCCTCCTCTGGGCCTGGGACCCCGTGGCACGGCCACACCCAGCAGGGCAGGCATCCCCCCGGCTGTGACGACCACTACACTCTGCCAAGCGTCCCCTGCTCAGCCCCGACCATCCCGGCAAACCGCTGGGCACCCTGTGCTATTACTGGCCGCCGAGAGCGTTTTGGAGGTGATCCTGGGGTGTTCCAAAACAGCAAAGCAAAAGGAACCAAAAATACAATCGAGCAAGGGCCGGAGCGACAACAGAGCAGGAAGGGCACTCGCCTGGCATTGGGCCAACCCAAATGCTGGGTTCGATCCCCAGCATCCCCTGGGGCCCCCCGAGCAACGCTAGGAGTGATTCCTGAGCACAGAGCCAGGAGTAAACCCTGCGCATCCCGGGGTGTGGCCCAAGGACCAGGAAGAAAAAGAAAGACAATCCAACACTACCCAACAGTATGTGGGAAACGTCACAGAATCCTCAGAGAGGGGACCAGGACGCGGCTCAGAGGTAGGACAAGCCCCTCCCCGGGACGAGGACCCGGCCTCAACCCCCAGCACCGAGCAAATAAACCAGCACAGCATTCTGGCCTCGGCTGCCCACCTCGAGGATGCACAGAAGCCCCCGAATCTGAGCACGCGTTTACGATAAACAGCCATCGGCCTGAATCCCAGGGCTTTATTTCCACATGGGGAAACGGAAGGGCTGAGGGGTGCTTGCTGCTGGGAGAGGCTGAGCACCCAGGGAGGAGGCGGCTGCGGAGTCAGCCCCACACCAAGGAGGTCTCTGCGGGTGGGTGGCTCGGGGAGCAAACCAGGATCAGAGCCGGCAGGTTCCAGGTTCCACTCCCTACAAGGATGGTCTCACCACCACCGGAAACGGAGGGGCAAGTAGCCCGCGAGCCCCTCCACCCCCCCCCCCCCCATTCCGCACTCCTCTGTTTGTATTTTCACACAGCTGTGGAGTTGTCCATTCCGAGCCCATTTTGCTCTCTTGGGAGAACGGAAACGGTCTGAGACGCAGGCGCTCTGCAGCTGCCCGGCTCCACTCGACGGCCGGAGCCTGGCCGTCCCCGCTCTCCTCTCGGTCATCGACCGCTTCCTGGGGCTCCTCAGCCTTCCCAGCGCCGGGAGCCCCGTCCTGGGGCCGGTGGGGGAAGTGACTTTGCTGGGGGGCGTCTCAGGAGAAAGCAGCTCTGAGCCCACCTCGGCCTGACGGCAGGCCGGTCAGACAGGACCCCGACCCGGACCCCGACCCGGACCCCGACCCGCCCGCCTCTCCCTGAGCCTTCACACAGGCGCTAAGGCCGCTCCGGCCGTGATCTCCCCACAGCGTAGTAATAATAATAATGGCTTAGATTCTGCGGTGGTTTCCAATAAACCCCACTTTTATTATTATTTTTTTTCTTTTTGCAAAAACTGTCCATGAATAAAACAAAGCCCATCCCCACTGGAGATTTCCAAGCCAGCGCGGATGCTTTTAAGACCATTTGCTGAGCGTGCGGCCCCGTTTGACCGGTTCTGGGGCAGGGGGCATGCTCTAATTACCCAGGGTGAAGTTCCGTATCTATAGCAACAGGCAGAACTGACAACAGGAAGCGTCACCCTCCGGAGCCCCCTCCGAAGTTTATAAAATCAACTGGAGGCCGAGGCTGCAGTTAATCAGGAGAGCTTTCAGGGCACGAGTGCTCCGAGTGCTCCAGCCCCCGCGCTCAAGGGGCGAAGGAATTATTTAATAAGACAGTCACGGGGCTCGAGGAGGCGGTGTTTGTTCAGCCAGGCTTGGCGGGTCTCCTGAGTCACTGATCCTAATGGGCCCACACCTGCCCCCGACTCAGCCAGCAGGAGACCTGGGGTCCCGTGTCATCAACTGCAGCCTGAGCAGGAGGACCGTGTCCTACTACTTCAGGGAAATCCATCAGCTGCACAGGATTTGCAGGTGGCCCGACCCAGGAATCTGCACCCCCCACCCCCCTTCCTGGGCCCCCGAATTGGGGAAACGGGAGTGACCTGCTTCTTCACAAGGTGCCTCCTTGGATATACTGACTTTAGTCGTTGTGGTTTGGGGGAATGCAACCGCTGGTGCCCAGGGTTACTCCCGAGTGCAAAGCCAGGTGTAAGCCCTGAGCACCCTTGGGTGTGACCCCCAAATAAACAAACAAACAGAAAAATGAAAAAAAAAATTCCATCAGGCCTTTCCTTCCGCCTAGGCAGCCAAAAGACGGACGGGCCGGAAGAAGGGTCCTCTCCAAGAGTTGCTCCTGCCGTGGAGAGGAGGAAGAGCAAGAGGCAGGGAGAAGCTGGGGGAGGGGGCGCAGGGAGAGTCCAGGGCTGGGGGCAGGGGCCCCGGGACGGCCAGGGCAACCTCGGTTCCCGCCGCTGACCCTCGGCAGCGAGGATGGCCGGTGCCAGGGCACTGCGGAGAGGTTGGCGGCTGTGAAACGGCCTCCGGCAGCCCTGCGCTGTCGTAACGAAGCCCGGCCCTGCTCAGGTCCCCCTGTAGAAACCAAGCTGAGACCCCCAGCCCTCCACGCCTCTGCCAGGCAGCACGGCTGTCCACGCTGCAGAGAGAGACGAGGGCCCCCCGGTGAGGTGCTCAGGGTTCAAACTGGGGTTGGCCACGCGCAAGGCAAAGCAGCCTCAGCCCCTAGCCTGTCACTTCAGCTTACGGCTTAAGCAGCAGCAATAGGCCGGAGAAAGGAGGAAGATAGAAGGGGGGGGCGGGGGGAGGGGGGGAGGTGGGGAGGGCTGGACGGGGCTCCAGCAGATGTTCCCGGGGTTTGGTCCACGGCCCTCTGGAATAGAACCAGATGCTGAGCATGGCCGGTAGGGGCGACTACCTCTGAGATCACGGAAAAGAAAGAAAGGAGGGAGAGAATGAAGGAAAAAGGGAAAGGAAGACTGGGTAAGGAAAGAAGGAAAAAGGAAAGGAAAGGAAGGAGGAAGAGGATGCAAGAAGAAAGAGGAAAAAGGTAAGGGAAAGAGGAGGAAAGGAAGGGAGAGAGGGAAAGAAAGAAAGAAAGAAAGAAAGAAAGAAAGAAAGAAAGAAAGAAAGAAAGAAAGAAAGAAAGAAAGAAAGAAAACAGGAAGGAAGAAAACAGAAAGGAAGGAAGGATGAAGGAAGAGGAAGGAAGGAAGAATGAAGGAAAACAGAGGAAGGAAGGAATGAAGAGGATGAAAGGAAGGAAGGATGAAAGGAAGGAAGAGGAAGTTAGGAAGGAAGGAAGGAAGGAAGAAAAAGGAAGGGAAAGAAGAAGAGGGAGGGAAGAAGAAACGAGGAAGGGAAGTAGGAAATAAGGAAGACTGAGGGGAGGCAGGGAAGGAGCGAGCGAGAAGCAATACCTCGCAGGCCCCATGTCCCCAGCTGAGCTGCAGCTGCTGGACCCCCTTGTGGCTTCTGGGCCCTCCGTGCCCCTCTCGGGCAAGGGGCCGCCGCCCTAAGCAGGACGCTCTGCCCCCCCCTCCCCTGCCCGCTTCCTCTTTGGCTCAGCCCGAGTTTCGAGCACTACCTGATGAAATGCAGTGCACAGCTTTTAATTGTGCCCAGAGGCAGCACAACTTCAGAGAGGTTTTTCCGCAAGTGGCAGAGGATTCGCGGAGCAGCTGTGTGGCGGGCACACGTGCTCCGAGGAGGAATCGCCCCGTCAGCACCTGTGCCCGCCCGCACACGCCCTCCCGGCCGCCCCGCGCACGCACAGCTGGGACCCATCGGGGCTGTAAGGAATTAATACTCTTAACTCGGTATTTTATTGCACCTCGAGGAACCTGACGCTATATTAAACCCGGAGCACGTGAGGGAGGATTCTGTTCGGTCCCGGGGTTGCGGGGGGTGGCGGCGGGGCGCGGGGCGGGTGATAAACCCGCACACGCACACGCGCGCGTCCCCGACCTCCTTTCCCCTGCCGAGAACGAATTGTTTTAATATCCCAACGTTCGCTTATTTATTATTAGCGGAGCGCGGCCACTCCGAAGAGTAATGCCCCTGGCCGCGCCGGCCGAGATTTCCCACTTGCACCCAGCCTGGCGTCTGGCCGCCGTGGCATGCTGGGGGCGGGGGGCTCGCTCTGAGGGCGCCCACGAGCCTCTCCCGGCGCCCCCCTCTCCGGCCCCCAGGTTCAGCCTCACAAGGCCTATTGCCCCCCTCGTGCCCCCAGAAAAGTCCCCTGGAGCCTCGTCCCCAGAAGTAACCCCGCCCAGGCCGTGTCCGTGCCGACGTCACCCAACCACCAGGCAAGTTACGGGGCCACTCGGGGACCCCAGACACAGGCCATAGGGTCTGACCTCCAGCCTCCAGGGCACGCTTCTCCCTCCGCACGGGGCCGGGCCCTGGCCTGTCCCCTGTTGCGTGGCCGCAGGACAGGAGGCCACAGGGTCATCTTCGCGGCTCGTAGGCTCTGGGGCCGTCGGGGGCGGTGGCCTCGGAGCACTGCACCGGCCTCAACCACCCTGGGCCCTGCCGCCCCCGAGGGACATCCTGCCCGGGGCCCGTCCATGGCGAGGACGCGCGAAGGATGAGGGGGTCCGGCAGAGGTCCGGGTCTCGGCGTCCCCCACGACTCTGGTGACACCTGGAAAGGGCCGGGGGAGGGTCATGGTCGGGGACTGTCCCGTCCTGTCCCCATCTGCTCCGGCCTCTGGAGCCCACTCAGCCCCCAGGGCCCTTCACACCAGACTCGGAGTGAAACCCCAACACTGCCCACGCACGGGACACAGGACGGCGCCGTCTGCTCCAGACGGTTTCCCGAGCGACCCCCTAAGAGGCGCCTCCGGATCCCAGGGGACACACTCTCGGGTTATTCCGGCCACGTCTGCCCCAAACAGACTTGTCTGTCTGTTTGTAGGTCACACCCGGTGCTGCTCAGGGGTTCCTCCTGGTGGTGCTCGGGGAACCACGTGGGATACCAGGGATCGAACCTGGGTTGGCCGCGTGCAAAGCGAACGACCTGCCCGCTGTGCTATGGCTCCAGCCCCCAAACGAGCTTTTCTTAAGGACCCACCTGTCGCCCGCTAAGACGCGAGATCCACGTTAAGAGAACAGCCGGTTGGAAACATCAGGGCTCAGAGTTCGTGGAACCCGTAAATTTAATTTCTGCTGAGTATTTCTGAAGTCTCCAAGTCTGCCTGTCGCAAGCGCAGAGACTACCCCAGCCCGAACCCACAACCGCGTCCTATTCGTTGGCACACCATGTTGGCCGCGCAGTTCTGGGGCGGAGAACTCTGACTTTCCAAGCTGGCTTTGCCTCCTTTCCGCCTGCCCGACCACCCCGCCTTTTGGGGTGCAATCCGGCGCGAAGTCCTAGGACCCTCGGAAGCACGGGCCCCACCTTTGACCCCGAGATCCCTTTTCTGGGGACTGATGCTAGCCCACAGCGGCTACGTCCTGACACCCCGAGCTGCTCTATCAGGAGATGCCCGAGGCCCCCCGCCCTGCCCCACACCTCATGCTGTGTCGCGTCCTCTCCCGGCCCTGCGCGCACTGTGAAATCACACACGAGTGGACACGCGTGTCTCTGGGCTTGGCTTCCCCTCCCCCGCAGACCGTCCCTGGACCAGAGCTGGGGGCGCTGGGAGGCCACGGCCCGGGGGGTCTTGGCGTGCGCGGGGCTCCCGCTCCACTCTGCTTGTTCCCAGGGTTCGGAACCTGACCTTGGCCCCCGGCCCGAGCCTACAGCAGTGCAGTTTCCTCGTCTGAAAAACGAGGCGCTGGGAACCAGCGCGAGGCCGTTTCTCTCCAGCCTTCCGGCTCTAAAATTCTATGACTCCAGATTCTCGGCAATAAACTTTACAACTATGAATAAATTAATGGGGATGAATATTTAAATGGTGTGCAAACACCCGCCCAGGGCCTTGCTCCGTCTTTTATGGAGTGGGGGAGCGGGAGGAAATCCGAGACGCAGAGGGGCCGAGGGGCGCATGCCTGGCCCCTGTTTCCTGGGGGGCAGCTGGTGGGTGCAATAGACCCCCACCCCCGTCTCCGGGGCAGGTGTGCGGACTCGGCCGCCCCGAAGGGCCTCTTGTGAGCTCACGAACGTCATGCTTGAGGGCGCCCCCTCCAGGAGCTGGTCTTCGCCCCACCCGCCCGTGAGTGGGGGGTCTCGGTGGAGGAGCCGGGAGCTCCTCTCTTTAGCCTCACCCGAGGGGAAGCTGACCCACAAATCCTGTGGCCGACCCCTGGATAAGCCAGTCATAAACCGGAACCCCAGAACCTTGGCTTGTGAGCAGACCGAAGGGGAGGAGCCACGTAAGGGGGAGCTCTAAGACCCGTGTTGGGGGTTCAAGCTGGGTAGGAGGGACAGAGACATGTCTGGCTGGGGGGTCGAGTGCCTGGGACGCCGCCCTGTGCAGGAGGGGGTGCCAGCCCCGGGAGTCTGGCCCAGTGGCGAGGTGTGCATGGACAGACAGGGCTCCGGGGGGGAAGTCACCCATCTGGACCTGGCCCCGGGCCCTGTGCAGGATGGGGGTCCCCGGGAGCAGGCGGCCGCTTCAGAACCAACCGCGCTCAGAACCAAACTTGGAAACGAGGAAGTTCTGTGGCTTCATGCCGGCCTCCACACCTCCACGCCCAGACAGGACCCGTCCACCTGTCCCCCGAAACTCTCTGGGCTTTCACGACCTGCCAGTGGCTTGTCAAGTGCTTTGAAAAAAAGAAAAAAAAAAAAGAAAATCTGACTGGGTTGGAGCAAGAGTACGGAAGTAGAGGGCGTTTTGCCTAGCACGCAGCCAACCCAGGTTCTGTCCCCGGCACCCCAGACGGTCCCTCAGCAGCGCCAGGAGTGATTCCTGGTGCAGAGCCAGGAGTCAATCCTGAGCATCACCAGGTGTGACCCAAAATACCAACCAACAAAAAAAAATCTGGCTCTTCTCCCCCTGCGTAGCTTCTGCATTCAGAGAAAGGCCTAAAAAAAAGCGAAAGGAGGGCCGGAGCGATAGCACAGTGGGTAGGGTGTTTGCCTTGCACTCGGCCAACCCAGGTTCGATCCCCGGCACCCCATATGGTCCCCCAAGCACCGCCAGGAGTAATTCCTGAGTGCAAAGCTAGGAGTAACCCCTGTGCATCGCTGGGTGTGACCCAAACAGCAAAAAAAAAAAAAAAAAAGTGAAAGGAATCCAGAGAGATGGTACAAGCTGGTATCAAGCATGTGGCTCACCCTGGTTTGATCCCTGGCACCACGTGGACCCCCCACTGTGTACAGTCCGGCGACCCCTCACCACCCTGCCAGGCTGGCCCAGGCGAGCCCCAGTCTCACAGGGCAGGCCCTCCAGGAACTGCAGGCCCGGCTGACCGAGAATCATGGGCGGGTCCTGTAACCCTCCTGAGCACTGCTTGTAAGCACCCTCCCCGGAAAACAAAACAGACAGGGAAACTGCAGCGACCACTGGTTTCCTGAGCGAGAAGTAACAGAATTCTGAGGCCAGGATGTCAACTCGGTGGACGTCTCCAGTGTCCGAATAATAAGACGGATCGTGGGCAGAGACGCACAGAGCAAGGAGACCGCACAGAGCCAGGAGCCCCAGCCCCAGCCGCGAGCCCTCCTGCTCCTTCCACAAGACACGTGAGCGAGCTGAGACTGTGGGCCCCCAACTCGCACCCGGGTCCTTCCACCCTCACAACCCCCCGGGGCCCGAGTCCACTGCGCCCATGTGGGAGAAAACTCAGATGCCAGCGCATGGCCCACCTCCACGCTGGTAAAGCCTAGAGCAGGGAGAGGAACCGAATGATTCGGGGGCCCGAGGAGCTGCCAGATTCCAGAAAGTTCTAGCCTTGCCGCTCCAGCTTCCCTCCCCCGGCACAACCTCCAGCCTCTGGAATCTCACCAGAAGCATCCTCCGTCCCAGAAGCCTAAGGGAATTGGGTGTCCAAGAAATGGGCCCCCGTCTGCCTTCACAGGCTCGGGGACGGGGGGGGGGGGCGCGGGGTGTGCCAGTGACCCAAAGCCTTGAGCCCGCCCCTCGGAACTGGGTCAGAGATCCTAGCCAGGACCACCGCCTGTTCCCTGCTCTAGCCGGGCCGAGTTTCCCAATGCCCTGCTGGGGTTCAGAGCTCAAGGTTCCCACAGCTCTGGCAGTGGGGGGCGGGGGGATGCTGGCTTCTCCTGGCAGGAAAGGGGGGAATGCTGGTTTCTCCTGACAAGAAAGGGGGAATGCTGGCTTCTCCTGGCAGGAAAGGGGGGGATGCTGGCTTCTCCTGGCAGGAAGGCAGAGGGGGGTGGGAGAGACTCAGAGGATGGAGAGAAGGTGGAGGGCTTCCCGGGAGCGGCCAATCAATCCTTGGCAGGCAGAATGAGCCTGCCTGGTGGGTTCTATGCCCGCCCCTGTTCTGTGAGTGAGAAGCCCTGGAGACGGGGGTCAGGGATGCTGATGGGGGAGGGTGTCCCGGACACACTGAGGCTGACATGTCACCCACTGCCCGGCTTGTGCGGGTTGACCATGCAGTCGGGGTGGGGGTGAGCCGGGTCTCTGCTTAGCTGAGACATGCGGCTTCACGTCGAACGATGCCAGCCGGCTGGACTCGAGCCCCGCGCCCCCGGAACCCGATGGCTGGGGAAACCCCCACCCCCCGAACCCGACCGGGACTTGGGGCCTTGGTGCAAGTCGACAAAGCGACTCCGGTTCCTTCCCGCTCGCCCGCCTGCCCCGGGTGCTGGCCGCGGAAACAGGAAGTCGTTACCCGAATTTCATAATTTAGAGATAAATAATGAACACCAAATCCGCGCGAAATACCCTAGTGTTCATTTTATTTAATATTCTCCATTGGTGGAGATAAATTAAAAAGAACAAGCCTTGTTTACGCCTGCTCGCATCGTGCCCCACTTCTGAATAGCAACCACATATTAATTTGCCAAGATCCCATAAATTATAATTAGCCCGGAGGATTAACAACATAAATCCTTGAATTTAAAACCAACCTGCCCGGCTCTCTCTTCCCTGTGCCCTAAAGTGAAAAAGAGCCATAAAACCTATCACCGCTACTTGATCCATTAAACTCCGGAGACATTCTTATTTCAGCTGAGCTGCTGATGGTGGTCTTTGCTCAATCTTTTTAAAGTTACAGCCGCGCCGAAGGAACGGGGATGTGGGGGGCATCCCGCCCATGTCCGTGCCCACGCCCAGCTCGGGGGCAGAGCTGCTTGCTTCGGAGCACGGCAGAGGGGGCCGAGCCGAGGGTTTGGGCATTGTCTGACGGGGCGTCTGGTCCGGGACCTCCGAGTGCTGCCCACTGCGACGTAATCGAAAAGAGCCCGAAAAGAGCTGGATTGCCTTGTGCACACACACGGCCACGTGTGGCCTGCCCGCGCCCACACAGGCCCCGGAGTCTCAGCTTCCAGCCGGCCACACTGGCCCGGGCCCATGGCAGGGAGAGCAAGGGAGGCAGGTGACAGAGACGGTCGCATGAGACCAGCACGGTTTGAAATGTGGCCTCTGCTGGCCACGGGACAGGTGAGTTCTGAGACGTTTCTACGCGGAGTCCATCCTGATGTCCTTTCTCCACGCCTGGACAGAGGTCCCCCTCCTGACCCCGCAGTGTCCCGAGTCCCCTGGGACTTAGCGGAAGGGAAGCGGGGTGGGTCACTAGGGTAACAGGGACGATATTCTGGCCGTGGGTGGCACCCAGGCTGCTGGGGACCATACGGCGGTGGCGGCAGATGCTGGTCCCCAAGGCTCTGAGTCCCCCAAACGATGCCATGTGGTAAACCCATGTGACCAGTATAATATGGAAGTCAAAAATTAACCGACTTAAAAAAAATCACTTAAAAGACAGAACGCATGTGATGCGCATTAGACATCTGAGGCTATTTTAATTTTTGGATTATAAAGACTCAGGCAGATGCTTCCGTCTGTCTGATTTTACTCCCTTGAGGTGGGGTCGCAGAGCTAAAAGTTCTGGGTGGAAAGAGGCGAGAGACTCCGGAAAGCTGTCGATGAAGAACGTCTGGGACTGTGTGTGATCTCAGGCAAGGTTCTGTTTGGAAATGGGGCCCAAGAGAGTACCCCCCCGACTCGCGGACAGGGAGGGGAGCGGAGGGCGGCTGGGGGCCGGGGCACCGGGTGACTTGCTCAGAGAGAGGAGCGGGTTTCCTGACTCTCTCGGCAGGGGGGGAGCGGGGAAAGGGGACACGATATCCAGTGGCTTCTGCAAAGAGAAGAAAAGAAGCAAATACGAGGGGAGAGACAGTAAGGGGGGGGCACGAGCCTGTCACGTGACTGACCCCCTCCAGTCCCCACACTGCCACCGCCGGGGGCCACTCCTGGGCACAGAGCCAGGCAGAGCCCCTGGGCACTGCCCGCTGTGGCCCCCGAACTCTCCAGAAAGGAGAAAGCAGCGGGGAGAAGGGAACTCGGCCTGAACACAAACGTGCGCGGTAAGAAGCCGCTTCAGGAGACGGGGCTTTTGGAGACTCTGCGAGGTCTGTCGCCCCCAGACCAGGGTCCCGACTCTGCCCTTTTCACGGGACCATCCCGATGGCCCCCAGGCATCCTGGACACTCTGGCCCGGCTGACTTCAGGGGAACGGAGAGGGGAAAAGGAACCGCCCTTGCCAGGAGAAGTCACTGCGTGTGACGAGTGCAGATTGGGAAGGCGCCTTCCTGGGAATGCAGTGAGTCTGGGATGGAGTGGGGAGGGAGCGGCCGCCAGGCCGAGCCCCCCGGGGGTCCTGAGGAGAGGGGAAGGTGCGAAGAAGCCTTTGTTCCCGGCAGTGGCTCCCAGACACGCTCCATGTCACTGAGGTCACCCGGGGACTCACTTCAAGCCAACTGCAGGGACTGGGGAGACGAGCGTCTCGGGCAGCGCCTGGCATATGCCCGGCCCAGGTCTGAGTCCCAGCACCGCAGGCTTCCTTGGGCACGTCCAGGGGGAGCTCCCAGACTCCGGCGAGTCCCAAACAAATAAACAAATACTGAGTGTGATCCCCGTCCCCGCCCCAGCCTCAGAGCCAGCAGGGCTGGGGTGGGGCCACACGGTCGCCCACGCGCTGCCCCCAGCACCCCTCTCTGAGGACGGCCGGCTTAACCCCACGAATGGACCCAGGTCACGGTGTCCAGTGGAGTTCTGGCAATGAGGCAGGACGGTGCGGATTGGTCCAAGGAAGATACTCCAGATCTTCCGTCCACAAAAGCAAACCGGATCACACAGCGGTACACACCATGGAAGCCCCTTGATGTGACTTTAAAAAATAATAATAATAACAATAATAATAATAATAATAGCTACTGGGTGCATTTCTACCAATATCTAAATATGTAAGTTTAAATACAGACACGGATCTGGGTAGCGGAGTGAATGTAGGCATGGATGAGGCTGGGAGGGAAGGAGGAACACGGGGCGGTTACCCTCTCCGCGCGCTCCTCTGCTGGGGGTGCTCACCTCTCTCTGCTACGCTTTTAACACTGAACAGACGCTGTTTTCTCTCGGGGGGTGGGGGATGTTCCGTTTAATTGTCGAAGCGAAAGCAGGCTGCAATTACTCCGGCACTGAGTGCAGGCCTGCGCCGAGAGGCGGTCTCTCTCATCCCAGCGGGGTGGGGGCTGCGTGCAAGGGAAGGGACCCGATGACCCCCCCATGCATGCAGCCCCCCCCCCGTGAGTCAGCACGCTGCTCTCCGTGTCTGCGGGGGGGGGGGGGGGGCAGGGGTCTCTCAGAACAACTCATGCTGGGGTAATGGCCTTGTTTGTCTGATCAACAAAGGGGTTTGCTTTCTAACACGCACAGATAGACATGTGTAAATACATCTCTCTACACACACATCTGCTCAGGTCACATCATGTGTGAGTCCGTACACATGAACATTCACACAGGGACAGGCGTTGTCTAGGTATTTGGATGCGTCTAAGATGATGCTTGGTTGTCCATGAACTACTCTTGGGAATTCTGGTCCTCTACACGGAGATGTCCTTCCTCTGAAGGATCAGATGGTCTCTTTTCACTATAAAATGGATGGATGGGTGGAGGAGAGTTGGATGAGTGATGGATGGATGGACAGATGGATGGACAGAGTAATGCACAATAGACTAAAATGTGAATGGTTGTTCATTATGAATTTTTAAACTGATGAGTTATAGACTTTTATGATACTGGGCAAAATAACCTGCCTTGTGGAGTACTGGGGATGGCAGATGAGAGGCCTTAGGAAATTACAAACATCCTCATGTACCCACAGGAAACGCAAACAGCCCCCCCCCCCCCCGCCCCGAGTTACTTCAGGCTGTGGCAACCTCGTGTGGCTCGCAGGCTGCCTTCCTCTGCGGCTCGGAGGGAGCAGAGGCAGCTGACGTCTTGGCCCGGGTCCCTCTTCCACTGTTCCCAGCAGAAACATGGCTACCACCAGGCAGCTCCTCGACCCCAAAGCCCGCACCGCCCCTCTTGGAATCCCACCCTTGGGCACTCTTGGAATCCCACCCGTCAGGAACCCAGCCAGCTGCTGCCAGGGCCCCGTCTCTCCTGCCGAGCGTGACTGCAGGTACATGTAGCTCCGGGGCCGAGTGTCACCAGCAGGCAGCGCTGGGCCAGGCCAGGGCCCCGGCAGGCCGTCTTCCTGAGCCCCTGAAACTCGATGCCGCTGACAGATTCCATTTTTTAAATAACATATCCAGTATTAATTTTTATTAAAAAAAAAAAACACTCACTGCTCATGAATAGCTAACACAGAGCGGGGCTGCCCAGATGATTCTGAATGTTACTAGGTTTGTGCGGACTTGGAAAAGGAGCTGCATCAACACAGTCAAACCACACACGGAGCAGACGTGCGGGGGGCAGGGGCAGGGCCCGCGCCTCCCCCTGCGGTAGAACTAAGGGGGTGGTCTCCGAACAGCAGAGAGGGGACCCCCCATCCCAGGACTGGGGCAAGGCGCGCCCCGAGAAGGGGCCCTGCTGAGGCTCTGGCTCTGACCACTCAGCTCCTCTCCTGCCCGAGGCTCTCGGCGGGCAGATTCCCCGCGAGGAACTTTAATACCTGTGCTGGGAGGGGAGTCACTTGATACTGAAATTAAATACATAAATTAATAGACGCCTCTGCGCAAACCCTCTCAGACAGGGAGCCCGGCGGCCCGGGCGATGGCTCCGTCGTCAATAGGTCGGGCCCGGGTTAATGGAGAGGCAGAGGAGGGCCCGGGGCGGCCGGGAGCGGCTGTCGAGTCCTGAGATTTAACCGAGCGGGCAAAACTCTGCCCTTGGCACGTGACACGCAGGCAGCCAGGCTGGGCCAGGCCGGCCCCGACGAGGTGGGAATCACGATGGGAGGGGAAGAAGAGGAGGCAAGAGGGAAGGAGAGAAAAAGGAAGGAGGAGGAGGAGGAGGGGGAGGAGAAGGAGAAGAGGAGGAGGATGAAGAGGAGAAGGAGGAGGAGGAGGAGGAGAGGAGGGGGATGAAGAGGAGGAGGAAGGGGAAGAGGAGGGGGAGGAGGGGAGGAGGAGGAGAGGAGGCAAGAGGAAAGGAGAGAAAAAGGAAGGAGGAGGAAGAGGAGGAGGTGGAGAGGAGAGGAGGGGGATGAAGAGGAGTAGGAGGGGGAGGAGCGGAGGAGGAGGAGAGGAGGAGGAGGGGAGGAGAAGGAGAAGAGGAGGATGAAGAGGAGAAGGAGGAGGAGGAGGAGGAGAGGAGAGGGATGAAGAGGAGGAGGAGGGGGAAGAGGAGGGGGAGGAGGGGAGGAGGAGGAGAGGAGGCAAGAGGAAAGGAGAGAAAAAGGAAGGAGGAGGAGGAGGAGAAGAGGAGGAGGAGGAGGGGGAGGAGAAGGAGAAGAGGAGGGGGATGAAGAGTAGGAGAAGAGGAGGAGGAGGGGAGGAGAAGGAGAAGAGGAGGATGAAGAGGAGGAGGAGGAGGAGGAGGAGAGGAGAGGGATGAAGAGGAGGAGGAGGGGGAAGAGGAGGGGGAGGAGGAGAGGAGGAGGAGAGGAGGCAAGAGGAAAGGAGAGAAAAAGGAAGGAGGAGGAGGAGGAGAAGAGGAGGAGGGGGAGGAGAAGGAGAAGAGGAGGGGGATGAAGAGGAGGAGGAGGAGGGGGGAAGAGGAGGAGGAGGAGGAGGAGGGGAGGAGGAAGAGGATGAGGAAGAGGAGGAAGGGGATGAGGAAGAGGGGTAGGGGGAAGAGGAGGGGGAAGAGGAGAAAAGGGGGAGGGGAGGAGGAGGAAGAAAAGGAGGAGGGGGAGGGATAGGGGAAGGAGGAGAGGAAGGGGAGGAGGAGGCAGAGAAGGCAGGAGGGGCCTAGAACCCTGCCGCACTGGGGGGCCTGTCCCTCCCTCCCTCCCTCCAAGGGTCTGCGGAGAGGGTCACGCCCAGAGTGCGCTGCGTGGACTCCGGGACGGCTAAGGAGAACGGCACTTTCTGCGTTCACCTTCGTAGCTTCAGGACCTGTAAGGTCTCGGCTGGAGGGAGAGAGACTCCGGGGGTCAAGGGACTTTTCTCGCACGCAGCCAACCCTCGCTTGATCCCCAGCACCACAGAAGGTTCCCCGAACACAGAGCCAGGACAGCTCCGAGCACTCCTAGGCGTGACCCCCCAGCCCACCCCCCACCTCCCCACAGACAGAAAACCACCAGAGCCTGTAAGGTCAGTGGCCCCGGCATATACCAGCCGGACGCCATGAATCCTCCATTCCCAGGCTTCCTGCAGCGGTAGGCACAGAGCACCCTAACACCCCCCCACACACACACACGCATGTGCACACACGCATGGGCACACCCCGAGAAATGCCCATTGAACAGCCTCCAGCTGTGGCCGCAGGTGCCTTTGGAGAACCGGAGTGCGGCTCTGCTGTTCCCACGCTCGCTCGTTCTTGCTGGAAACGTCCTTTCCAGGAGGCGCTTGAGGGTGGGAACAGGTAAAATCATCCCACTCCCCCATCGCCCCCCCCAGCCCCTGACCGCCCCCCATTCCTGGGACTGTTCCTTTCCAAAACCATCTTTCAGGCAAGACCATGTCCAAGGACGCTGGTCTCCAGACATTCCCCCCGCGTCTCTCGCGCAGAATTCAGAATAAAGGGCACCTCTGATGTATGCGCAAGGGTCTCCGCCAAGCCCCCACCCACGCCCCCTGCCCTGGCACCCCGCTCTGCCCCCGGAGACTCACAGACATTTCCCTACGATGCTGCATGCCTACCCAAGAAAACTATGTTCAAGCACTAAGGGGGGGAGGGAAGAAAATCCCGCACTGAGCGTGTAACGTGCAAACTTGGCACGCGTCACTGTCTTGTTACTAACTTCTGCCCTCCGCTCCGAGAGGCGCAGCTGGAACTCCCGGGCCCAGCGGGGGCTGGGGCCGTGCCCTGCGCTCTCCAGGCCAGCGGGGCCGTTTCTGCAAGCCTCGCCGGCTTCTGAAGGGTTTTAATTGCAGCCGGTGACGGCGAGGTACTGCAGCACCCCTCAGGCTGAGTGCTTAGCCGAGAGGTACTGAATTAAACTGTCAGAACGTGCAGAAAAACTGCAACCAGGCCTGTCAACAGCATTTGTTAAGAGACACGGGCGAGGGTGGTGACTTGTGTGGAAAAAGCCGCACGCGGCCATCAGGGCGAGGCCTGGAACTAATGGGGTCGTCAGGGGCCCTGTCCTACCCCATTGGTCAGAGCCAACACCAGCCCGGAAGCTGGGGGGCCCGTGAGTGCTCAGTGCGGTGGCAGGAAGACCCCCGAAAGATGCAGCACACGGGCAGGAACCCAGGGCCGCGAGCACGAGAGAAATCAAAGCTGGCCATGGGGCTGGAGCAACAGCACAGCGGGGAGGGCATTTGCCTTGCACGTGGCCGACCCGGGTTCGAATCCCAGCATCCCATAGGGTCCCCTGAGCACCGCCAGGAGTAATTCCTGAGTGCAGAGCCAGGAGTAACCCCTGAGCATCACCGGGTGTGACCCAAAAAGCAAAAAAAAAAAAAAAAATCAAAGCTGGCCACAGGAGCACTTTGGGGGTTGGATTTCCTTTGTCCTTGTGGATGTCATTGTCTGTCTCCTCAGGAGCATGGTGGAGGGACCCTCGGGACTCGCTCCAGCTCTGACGCACGACCTCGAGGCCCAGTCACCTGCCAGGATCCACCGCGCCCTCGCCTGTCACCCGCCAGGGTCTAACCCACCTCGCCTACCACCCGCCAGGGTCTAACCCACCTCGCCTGTCACCCACTAGGGTCTACCACACCCCTCGTTGTCACCCGGCAGGGTATAACCCACCCCTCGCCTGTCACCCGCCAGGGTCTAACCCACCTTGCCTGTCACCCACTAGGGTCTACCACACCCCTCGTTGTCACCCGGCAGGGTATAACCCACCCCTCGCCTGTCACCCGCCAGCGTCTACTGTGCCACCCTCATCCGTCATTCATATCATCGTGGTGGCTTGGAAAGTCACTCGAGGCTCAGGTCTGAGGCCAGTCTAATGGTCAGAGGTGAGCCCATTTCAGCGGTGGCCACTGAGGGCCAGGCCTGAGACCCCTCAGTGTGTGGCCCTCCCCCGCCGGGCCCCGGACCAGCCGGCTTCTGCTCAGGTGGGGCTGGGAGAGAGGCGCCTTCTGCTGGGGCAGAGGCGGCTGCTGAGAGGGGGCACAGTGCCGGGCGCTTTCCAAACTCATCTGGACGTGGGTTTCAACTGTGTGGTCCTCCCCGCGCCCACAGCCCTGCCCCCCGTCGGCTGTGTTTCGGGACGTCCGTGGTGAGAAGCGCGAGGGGCTCTCTCTGGCTGGGGGACAAGGTCGCCCTCCCTCTGAGGCCGGCAGGGGACGGCCGCACGCGCTCAGCCTGAGCGCCACCGAGGGGCAGACACAGACTCTGCTCTGTACGTGCAACTCGTCGATCACTGCGTTGGTGGCAATAATGATCACCTCTGGTTCCTGCTGATTGCTGGAATCTCCGTCACGGGCTGCCCTGCTACGGGCCAAACATGAGAAGAAGGCACGGACGTGGGAAAAGGATGAACTCTCCATCCTGGCCGATCCTAAACGGCGCCACAGACCTTGAACACGCACTTGGGGAAACAGCAGGGGGTGGGGGGCACAGGCTCAGGCACTGGGCCTCTCGGGGGCGACCGAGAAAAGCAGGCCCTGCGTGAAGGAGGAGCCTGGCCCTCGGGGCCCCACGCTCTGCAGCTCTCGGGTCCCGAGCATCTCTCGTGAGGTCCGGACAGAGAAAGAGCTGGAGAGTTCAGTGGGCAGGGAGCTTGCCCTGCACACGGTGACCAGTTCTGACCCTTGGCACCCCAGATAGTCCTGCAAGCCCGCCAGGAGTGACACTGAGCACAGAGTCAGGAGTAAGCCCTGAGCACCGCTGGGGAGGGAGGGAGGGAAGGAAGGAAGGAAGGAAGGAAGGAAGGAAGGAAGGAAGGGAGGAAGGAAGGAAGGAAGGAAGGGAGGAAGGAAGGAAGGAAGGAAGGAAGGAAGGAAGGAAGGAAGGAAGGAAGGGAGGGAGGGAGGGGGAAGGGAAGAAGGGAGGGAGGAAGGGAGGAAGATGGATGTCTCTCTCCATCTCTTTCTCTCTGCCTCTTCCTCTCTCTCTCCCCCTCTTTCTCTTCCTGTTTCTCCCTCTCTCTCTGTCTCTCTCTCTCCTCTCTCCCTCGCTTTCCCTCTCTCTCTCCCTCCCTCTCTCTTTCTCTGTCTCTCTTCTTTCCGCCCATCTCCTCTCTCTTCTCTGTCTCTCTGGCCCCACCCTCTCTCTAGACTCTCTCTTTCCTCCTCTCTCCCTCTCCTGTCTCCCTGCCCCCCACCCCCACTTGAAGAGGACAGGGTGACGGATGGCCTTGCCCCCAGCCCCCTGCTGCCGCCTATCGGACCTTCATGTGCCATTTATTCTGCCTGTGCCTCAACTTCTCCACCCCGAGCCCGCGGCCTCCAGCTGGGGGAGGCTCCGAGGATGAATGAGGCAATAAGGACGTGCCTGAGAGCTGTGTGCGCGCCTTGGAGAAACAGCGATAAAACACGGGGCCGTTTCCCGTCTCTTCTCGCCGCTCCCACAAAGCAGAGCCGCCAGGGGCAGGGTGGGGCGTCTTGGTGGGCAGGAAGGCGACGGCAGAGGCCAGCGGAGCCCCTGGCTGTCACCAGCAGTGACTCAGGTGTCCTCTTCCCCTGGACGGACGAAGGGGGGCGGGCAAGGAGAGTGTCCACCGACGGGGAGAACCAGCGGACTCAGTGGCCAGCAGGAAGGAGCGCGAGGGGGCTGAGGAAGAGGCGCCAGCCGCCCTGCTGTCCCCGGAGAACCCAGCAGCTGACAAGGCCTCTGGCCAGTCCCCTCCGAGGACGGGGGACGGCCCGCCTGGACACTGGCCTGGGGGCACAGATGTGCCCGGGAACCGCCTGTCAAGGCGCTGGGCCAGTGTTGAGCACTGTTGGACGAGACATCACTCCATTTGGGTGGGGGACTCCAGAGCAGTGCTCCAGCCCCCCCCCCACCAATTCCCATCAGCGAGGCCAGCAGAGCAGTATGAAGGCTGAGGAGGTGCCACTGCCCGGTCCCACAGCCCGAGGGGTCCCTGGCCGCCCCCGCAGGGCTCGGGGCCCCTCGGCCTGCACCTGGCAACGCTTAAGAAACCGTGAGGTGCCCGGGCAGCCGCGGGCAAGGCCTGTGCCCTCACCCCAGGGCCCAGAGACACTCCTCTTTCCCTCCGAGTCCTCCCCAGGATGGAGAGTCTGGGGGCCCCTGACCCCCCGTTCAAGGTCACGGGGTACACAGTAACTCCCAAATGTTGAGGAGAGGGAAAGGTTCTGATGACTGTTCTCATTTTAGATTGTTGTTGTTGTTATTGTTGTTGCTGCTCTCCTGTTTCTGTTTTTATTGTGGGGCGGGACACAGCTGGCACTGCTCAGGACTTACTCCGGGCTCTGTGCTCAGGGATCACTCCTAGGGGGCTCAGAGGACCACGTGGGATGCTGAGATCAAATCTGGACCAGCCGCATGCAAGGCAAACACCCACCTGCTGTGCTACCTTCCTGGCCCTGGAGAGCGCTTTGGAAGGTGCATTCTCTGAGGAGTGTCTGGGGCGCCTCTAATGCGGCCTCCTTTGAGTTCTCCTGCCTTAGAATCCAGAGAACCCATACCAGCAACAGACTTCTAATTCTGCAAGCATGCAGGCAGTGGGAAAACTCGTATACAGAGGAGACAACATTTATGCTTCAGGATTCAGAGACCGAGGAGAGAGGGAACGGGGTGTGTGTGTGTGTGTGTGTGTGTGTGTGTGTGTGTGTGTGTGTGTGTGTGTGTGTGTGTGTGTGTGATATCTATAGACAACTTAGGAATCATGACCCCGGGGGCCAGGAGAGGGCTCCAAGGGTTGAGTGACTCTCTGCACATGGGGAGCGCAGCTTTTATGGCTCCTCCAGCACCACCAGGAATAATCAGAAGGAATCCCTACGCCCCATTTGGAGATGGCCCCCAAGTTAAAAGGAAGCCACAGCATTGATTCCGGTAATGCCAGCACTCACTCATTCACTCCTCCGTCCACTCGTCCGCCTCCCCACCCCTCCACTTTCCCATCATCATTCTTCCCTCCCCCGCCTGCCCGCTTGTCCATCCTCTGTCCACTCACCGATCCACCCCTCCTTTCACTGACTCATCTACCGACCGTCCGTCCATCCGCCCCTCCATCTGTCCGTCCGTCCACCTCTCTCCCCCTGACTGTCCAACCTCCGCTGAATCACAGGAGTGTGAGTGACTGCCCTCACCCCCTTGTCCCCTGTAAATCCTTTCCTGTGAGATCCCAGCAAATACGGCCCCCACCCTCCCGCCCACCCGCAGACTCCCCCATTCCTGCTCTCACCCCGCTGCACGCCCGTCCCGCCCCTCCACTCACACCCTGACCGGGCCTCCCCACCGTCTCGGCTCCCGGCACAGCCCGCTCCCTGCGCCTGGACAGAGGGTCTGGCCAGACTGGCCGGGAGTCACCGCCTCCTGCCGTGCTCAGCCCCGGCCCCCGGGAGGAGGGGGAGAGGCTGCCCAGCGCGTGACCAGCCGCCCACAGATCACTCGATGCTCTGTGACATTGCCCGGGGCTCTCTGGGCGGGCGCCGGCAGCGGCCACTCGGCCGGGTCCTCCCGCCCGCACTGCGGACCGACCGGCTCTCCCAGAGGCGTCCTGCTCGTACCACGGTGGGTGGATGCGAATCGCGCGAAAGCCCTAATAACAGGTGGGCCGAGCCCGCACCTAATGAAGCCCATTAGTCACCGCAGCCCCGAGAGCCTCCCCCCCACCCCCCCGGCACGCTGACCCTGCCTCCCCCAGGCCGGCGGGGAGGCTGAGCTGAATCAGGCATCTCCTTCCCGCGATGCCCCCACCCCGCCCCCGCCCCCCAGCCCTGATGAGAAAACCAACTTCCATCTGGCGCACGTCCCTGCTTCAAGGAAGAGGGAGGAGTATTCTTGAGGAAGTCTGAGCTTCTTGAAACACCCGAGGGCACTTCAGAAGGGCCTTTCCTGCACGCAGCAGGTCGGCTAAGCCCCACTGTTTCTGGAACATTCTCTGCTGAGTAAAACCCTCTCTCCAAGGTGAGCGCCCAGGTAGACCTCAAGCCACGCCCGTGCCGAGTGTGAAAGATGACACGTGCCGGACTCCCCCGAGTCCACCCACACACATCCCGGGGGTCCCCTGCAGGGAGAGGGGATGGGAGGAGAAGGTTCTGGGCTTTTGAGCCGTCCCGCTCGTCAGCCCGCACCAGGGGCCGTGCGGGGGTGCAGAACGGGCGGGGAGAAACATGTCTACCCCGTGGTCTGCGGGAAGCACGCGGCGGGGGGAGAGGGGTGACTTACTGGAGGGGTGCCACCTCCCAGCGGGGAGGGAGACTTAGGGGAGGGGCGCTGCTGCAGGATTGCCGGCTGGTCATTTGGGAGGACCAAGCAAGACGCCAGGGTGCCGGGGCCTCATCCAACACGCAACCTCAGTTCCTGCCTGGCCCCCCGGGGCCCGAGGTCACCCACCCCCCCCAACCCCCGCCAGCACGGCCTCTCACCGCCTCAACCCAGAGCCGGCCCCTTCCTGACGGCCCTCCCCCACCCCTGTCCCCCTGGGGCCCAGGCTGACAGCACAGGGGGGTGGTTTGTCTTACAGGCTCTCCCCACCAGGACGCAAGCGCCCCGGGGCAGGAGTGCGACCGGGACAGGATGGCCCGAGCCTGATCCCCCTCACAGACCCAGAGATCACCCCCCCCCAAAGGAGGGAGCCCACGCCACCTGTCTGCCAAGGGGAGACACGCGGGAGGGACGCCCTCGGCCTCGCCCTCGGAGGAACAGGAGCTTCCGGGAAGACACCGCACCCGGGAGAGAGGCTGCGGGCAGTGTGGACGGGGCACCACGCCCCCAGGCCCGCCGAGCCCACCCAGGGCCCCTGACGTGCCTTCCAGTAACATGGACTGTTGGTCATGAAACTTCAGAGACACGATATTTATAGCTCAGTTCAAGCCCCCCCTTCTTTACACACACACACACACACACACACACACACGCACATGCACCGCACACGCGCACACACGCACGTGCACACACACACGCACGCGCACACACGCACGCGCACACACACGCACACACACATGCACGCACACACATGCACCGCACACACACACACACGCACACCCCACATGCACACATGCGCACACACGCACACACACATGCACACACACATACGCACGCACACACACATGCACACACACACACACACACACACACACGCACACACCCACCGCAGCATTTTCCAGCACTGCTCCCACGGGTGGGTTCTGAACAGCCTCTGCCCACTTCCTGCCCCGCAGCTGGGAACCACACACCCCTCAAGGGCTTTTTCTTTCTCTCTTTTTTTTCCCAGCCGGCAGGTCTTTCGGTTTCTCTTGGGTTTTCACAGATGAGGTTTTCAAACCCTCTCACAAGCACCCACCTGCGCCCTCACGACGAGCTGCCCCCGTGCCCAGCCAGACCCGAGGAGCCGGGAAGAACCCCCCACCCCAAGAGCGCACTGCAGGGAGCCCCCCTGCCTTCTCCCTGGGGGTCCCAGGTGTGTGTGTGGGGGGGGCTTGAATATCACAGCCCCAGACTAGCAAAAAAGTGGGGGTCCCTCAAAACTGCCCCTTGCGCCCACATGTGAATATGGGTGCTGTGACTGTGGGTCCCGCACACATGCCCGCTGGGACTGAGGACAAACACCTTCCTGCTGCGTCCCCCACGTGGCCACAAAGCCCGAGACACCGGCTGGACACGGGCTGGAGGGCAGCTCGAAAGGGGCGGTGAGAGCGTCGGTACCCACAGGGACCCTCGGGGCTCCCGCTCCTGACCTGGGCACTGGGTGGGGGACACAGGAGGAGGGTGCCCGGGCGCCCTTGTTCCCAGAGATGCCCTGGCCCCGGCCCGCCCAGGGCGGTCAGCCCTCACACAGCGCTGCCTGGACACCACCACCTGGCAGCCCGCAGGAGGGAAGCTCTGGCCTGCACGTCCGTCCCCTGGGAAAGAGACGGACAGTGAGGCCGGGGGGCGCGAGAGGAGGGGCCCGCATCTGCGCCCGTCGCCGCTGGCGGGCTGCTGAGCGGAGGCCCGGGGGTGTCAGGGCGCGGGCAGCCCCCCCTGCGTGGTTCCCTGCAGCCCCCGCTGTCTCGCCCCCGCCGGGCCGGCTGCGGTGAGCGCGGAGCCCCGGGCAGGCCGGGTGCAGCTCGGGGACCACCCACGTGAGAAACCAGCCACCCGCAGGCCAGGAGCCCCTCTGCAGATGCTATCATCTGAGAAAAAGGGAAACTGAGGTGGTCCCCAGCATCCGCCGAGAAAACCCCTGTTACTTTCTGAAAGAAACCCCCAAAGAGACACTGCGGCCCTCGGCGTCTCCTGCTGACTCAAGGCGTCTGTCACACGGCCGCCAGCTCCGCAGCCGAGACCTGGAGGCCAGCGCCTTCACGAGGCGGGACCACGTCCAGGGGGGCACAGGGGGACACGTGCATCCTCCCTTGGCCGGGCGCATGAGGACCAAAGGCCACGGCTGCGGGCCAGCAGCGTCCGGAAGACAAGGGCCCAGGAGCCTGGGCCGAGCCCTGCTGGGCTGGAGGGAACATCCGGGCACTGGGGGGCCCTCCCACTCCCCCCCAAGGCTGACCACTCAGAGGATGTGCCCAGCTCACCCCCTACTCATCTGCAGACCCTCGGCGTGGCCCCGGGGGACGAGGCCAACCAATGCCCCCTTTGGGGTGCGAGAGGGACTGAGCAGCAGGGGTGGGGTCAGGGCTGGCTGACCTCCAACGCAGGAGGAAGAGGAAGGTGCTGGAGATGAAGAAGGTGCAGGAGATGAAGAAGACTCCGGGATGAAGAGGAAGGTACCGGATAAAGAAGAAGGCACTAGAATGAACTGGACAGAGAGGGAGCAGGGATTTGTCTGGCCCACGCGAGTCTCGGGGCAGGAGACTCGCATCTGCCTCCCCCAGAGGGACCTCGTGGCCATTCTCGGGTTGAGCTGGGGGCGGCAGATGCCCAGGAGGGGGTGGGCACAGGCTGGCCGCCGGCCTCCTACTCGGGCGCACACGCCCCGCCTCTGTTGGTGCTGGCACGGTCTGGGGAGGGCTCCGGGCCCTTCGTGGGGCCCCGGCAGTCCCGCAGGCCAGGCGAGAGGCAGGGAGAGGGCGCTGCCTCCTCCAGGGGGGATGCCCCGCGCCCGCCCTGCAGGAAGGCCGCCGGCAGGAGTGACGCTCCCCTTGTCACCGCCTGCGCACCTGCAGGGGCTCCCAGGGCCCCCGCGGCTGCCCGCCCGTCTGAAGCGACAGAACCCAGGTCACGGTGCACTTCCCGGGGGTGCGACAGGACAGAGGCTACACTCTCGAGAGCAAAGCTTCACTCCCCCCCGAGTGTCCGCTCCCGTGAGGCTGCTCCGCGGCCAGGGACATGGACAGGCCTGGGCTGGCCCCACAGCAGACGACGGAGCAGCTTCCCCAGGGCCAGCCCCAAGGCACCTCCGGCCCGCAGAGCTGCCCTCGGCACCCCGGGCCGGGCTCTGCCAAGGAGACCGGAAGGTGACCGGAAGGTGACCGGAGTGGTCGGGCTGTGGTGTGGTGTCACTGGTCACCGGGAAAATCGGAGGAACCTGCAGAATGTGGTTATTTTGGGGGGTTGGGGGTGGGGGGAGAAACTGGTTTTGAAAAAGAGGAAATGACATAAATCCCCAGAGCAGAGGGACGGGGGGGGGGGAGGGGAAGAGAGGGAGAGAGAGAGAGAGAGAGAGAGAGGGAGAGGGAAAGGGAGGGAGGGAGAGGGAGGGAGAGAGAGAGAGAGGGAGAGGGAGAGAGAGAGAGGGAGGAGGGGGAAGGAGAGAGGGAGGGAGAGAGAGGGGGGGAGGGGGAAGGAGAGAGAGGGAGGGAGAGAGAGGGGGGAGGGGGAAGGAGAGAGAGGGAGTGAGGGAGAGAGAGGGAGAGAGGGAGAGAGGGAGAGAGAGGAAGGGAGAGGGAGAGAGGGAGAGAGAGAGGGAGAGGGAGAGAGAGGAAGGGAGAGGGATCGAGAGAGAGAGGGAGAGGGAGAGGGAACAGCCCTTAAATGTGGGCACGCAGGTGCTCATGATTCAGCCCAAGAACTACGGAGCAGTTGACCGAGCCTGATCCTGCGCAGTGGGGACTCACTCCTTGGTAGTACAGTGCTCACTACCCGTCACCCAGGGACGTGTCGGGGCCGCCGCTAGTTCCCTGAGGAATTGTTTATTTTTATTATTTATTTTAGTGGCATTTTTTAATCACTCCTCTTGGGGTCACAGAAACACCCTCCCCTCGCCCCCCGCCGATGCTGCTGACCAGGCCGGGGAGCGGCCGCCCTGTCACCGACCCCTCCCCAGGCCCTTGCTGCGGGCCGTGGCCCTTGTCACAGGGGCTGCTCTCCGGCGGCCACAGGACCATGGGCGTGGCTTTCTCTCCCCGAGGCCTCCTGACCCCGGCCCACAGCACCCGCCAAGCCCCTGGGGCCCCTGAAAAGGCTCCTTCCTGTTCTCCCGGCCGCCCCGATGCCCCCACCACAGTGTAAATCAAGGAGCTCCTGATGGCCTGGGCCTGCCGGGCGCCTTGAAACCAAAGCGGGCGGTTAACCAGAGCGGCCCCCACAGAAACTCCAGGGTGGCGCTGCAGGGGGAGGGTGGGCGCTGCAGGGGGAGGGCCGGGGGGGGCAGACATTCTCTCACTGAAAAGGCAGAGCAGGACTCGTCAAAGCAACCCACCGCGGGAAGACAAGAACCGTCAGTCTGCACCGAGACCAGACGGGGCAGGACACTCGAACCCTCTGGGAAAGCCCTTCCTCCCCACCCCCCCCCCCAGCGCGGAGACGCTGCCCCGGAGCCCAGGCGGCCTCGGGACGGAGCTCTGGGGGGCCTCGTGAAAACCGGTGGCAGATTCGGGCCAGGGTCGTCCCCCCGCCCCCATTCCCCTCTCTGGCCTTGAACCCACTGTCCCAGCACGCGTCACTGCGGGGGACACCGGCACGTACTGTGGAGGGGTTTGGTTTTTTTTTCCTTTTGGGTCTCACCCGACGATGCTCAGGGGTTCCTCCTGGCTTCACACTCAGGAATTACTCGGGGACCCTACGGGATGCCGGGGAGCAAACCCAGGTCGGCCCCGTGCAAGGCACATGCCCTCCCCACTGTGCTATCGCTCCAGCCCCTGGCAGAGGTTTTAGCATCTGGTGGCCTCCGTTCTGCAGAACCACTGTCACTGTCACTGTCACTGTCATCCCGCTGGTCACCGATTTGCTCGAGCGGGCACCAGTAACGTCTCCATTGTGGGACTTGTTGTCACTGTGTTTGGCATATCGAATACGCCCCGGGGAGCTTGCCAGGCTATGCCGTGTGTGCGGGATACTCCCGGTAGCTTGCTGGGCTCTCGAGAGGGGCGGAGGAATTGAACCCGGGTCGGCTGCGTGCAAAGCGGACGCCCCACCCGCTGTGCGCCTCCATCTGCAGAGCCAATAACCCCAAATCCCAGCGACGCTGAGCTTGGCGCCCCGCTGCCCCGCACCCGTGGGAGGGCCGGCGTCGGCGCTGCGGGGACGGCGGGTCCCTGGGGACCAGGAGGCAGGGGTCCCATCCGGACCCTGGCCCTCGACCCCCGGCACCTGCCCGGCAGAGGGGGCCCCGAAGGGTCCCCCCAGCCCAGCTCTGTCCAGGACCCACGTGCCGTCCCTTCCCGTGCCACTGGGCCGGGGGCTCCTCCCTCTGTGCCCGCCAGCAGGCGCCTCTCCTCGCCCTCTCGGCTAACGCCAGGCCAAGGCGGGAAGCGCCCAGAGCCTGAGACGGGTGCGGCCGCAGACGCCAAGGCCGGAGCGCCAGAGGTGCCCACCGGCCTCCTTGAGGGAAAGAGCCCCCCGGGCCTGCGCTCGGCCTGCGACACCTGGACACTCCCTGGGCCTCGAGAGGTGGCACAGGAAAGGGGCCTGTGGCAGAAGGCAGGAAGGGAACACTCCTAAACACCCAGGAACCCTTACACACACACACACACACACACACACACACACACACACACACTCACACACACACTCACACACACACTCACACACACACACACCACACACACACACTCACCCACACATACACCCACACACACACTCACAGATATACACACCACAAACACTCACCACACACACTCACACACACCCCCACACACACAGACACACACCGCACACACCTACACACACACTCACACACACACTCCCCTCCCGTGCTGACCGACAGGACCCCAGAGGGCTGAGGCGGGCCGGGGGCAGCCCGGGGAACTCGGGTGTGTGGCCGCCCGGGGAACTCGGGTGTGTGGCCGCCCGTGAACGCAGGACTGGGGCCCAGCCCTGGAGGCCGAAAGCGATTCTGTAGGAGACTCGGGCTGCGGCTCTCCCTGCGTCTCGGGAGTACAGAGATGACCATGGGGTCCCCCGCAGCCCCCGCGACCGACCCCCACATCCCAAAGCTGAGCTGGCCTAGTGCGGCCCCAGGCCACCCGCCCAGGCAGCCTTTCACTCCCCCCCCCTGAGATGACAGCGATGTTCCCCTTGTGCTTGATGTGGACCCGGTGGTGGCGGGCGGGGGTGGCGGGTGCCTGCAGGGTCACAGGGGCCCCCTCCCCGCCCCGCCCCGCCCCCCGGGGTGCAGAAGTTCCCAGGCCGGAGGCTGTTTCCGCCCGGACCCCTGGGCTGCATTCCCGCCCCCCGCAGGCCGGCAGCCGCGGAGTTTCTCACCGCCGCGCTCGGCTTCCGGGGCGCGGACCGCGGGCGAAGCCCCCTCCCTGCAGGCGCCCGCCCGGCCCGAGGTCGCCGGGGTTTCACTCTGAGTGAGCACGTCAATCAGAACGAAACTCGGGTCGGGAGAGGGGTCGTCACCGCGGCAGCGGGAGGAAGTGATCTGCTTTGTCACCGGAGCCCAGCTGGGCCGGGAACTCCCCTGGGGCCCGGCCCGGCCCCTCCTGGGGCCCCCGCGGAGAGGGCACGGTCAGACTGGACAGGGGGCCCAGGAAAGGCCTGCGCGGTGCGGCCACCCCAACTCGAGGGTGCCAGGGGCCCACGCTCCAAAGCGTGTCCAGGGACCCGGCCACACTGTCCCAACAGATGGCCTCATCGTCCCCAAACACACAGCACGACCGACAAGTGCTTCCGGGGGGAAGGGCAGCACTTAAGCTGGACAGAGGACGGCGGGACCAACAGCGTAAGCGGAGAAAGGGAGGACGGTCCCTTGGGTCCCCGCAGCCCCCACGGGGGCAGCCACACGCCTGTCCCGAGGGCAGGGCCAGGACGGGTATTTCCAGCCACGGAAGGACGAGGAACTGACCGCTGCCAACCTGGCCACCTGCTTCTGGGACAGTCCCCCGTGCCCAAGTGGGGTCGCGTGGCCAGCTTTGGCCTCTGGGGGCCAGGGGTGACGGGCTAAGGAGCTGGCGCACCCTGGGCCCTTCCCTCCCGTCTCCTACTTTCACCGGGACCGTGGGCGCCACGGTGGCAGCTGGTGAAACCTGGGAACAGCCCGGGTGGTAAATCTCAGCCGGGAAGACAGCCGCTCGCCTGGGCGGCGTGAGAGAAAGAAGGACTCTGAGGGCAGGGGGCCTCCTGCGGCCAGCCCGCGTCGACGGGGCGTGTCTGAACATGTCCACTGCCAGGCGCCGGGAGGGGAGAGCACGGTCGGCTCACGCTGATCTCCCGTGGAGAGAGCCGAGGAACAAGCGTTTATTGAGCAGCTGCTACGCGCTGCCCGGGGAATGGAAGAGCACTGGGCGGTCTCACTGGGTCCTGACGGGGCCCCGAGGGCTGGCGGAGATGGAGGCTCAGAGTGACTGAGCACAGCCTGAGTCTCAGGGGTCAGGGGCCGAGGGTTAGAGGGCGAGACAGACAGAACCTAAGGCTTCCCGGGAGGCGGAGAGGCCACCCTCGGAGAAAGCCCAAGGGACGATGACCCCCAGTCTGCCCGGGTCAAAGGGAAGGTCAAAGGTCAAAGGGAAGGTCCTGGCCCCACCCGCGCCCAGGTGCCCAGTTAGATCTCTCCCTCAGCTGGCAAGGGGCAGAGAGATGGAAACGGGGTGAGGACCTCACCCGGTGCGTGGCAGGGTCCTGGCATCACGTGTGGCCCCTGAGCACCTCCAGGATGGAGCCCTGAGCACAGAGCAGGAGAGAGCCCCGAGCACGCCGGGGGCACCCTCCTGCCCACCCCCCAAAAGAATAAAGAACGACGAGCCCGGAAGGCGTCCAGGGAGAGTAGCCGGGCAGGATTCCAGGGGGCTGGGGGGGGGGGTCTCGCCTCAGTCCAGAGAGGGAGGGGACGGGGGGGAGAGAAAGAGAGAAGGCGGGAAGGAGGGAGAGAGAGGGAGAGAGGGAGAGGGAGACAGAGGGGGAGTGAGAATGAAGGAGGGAGGGAGGGAGAAAAGAGAGAGGGAGAAGGGAGAGGAGAAAGAGGAGAGGGAGAATGAAGGAGGGAGGCGGAGAGGTAGAGAGAGGATAAGGGAGGGAGAGAGGGAGAGGGAAGGAGGGAGGGAAAAGGGGAGAGAGAGGGAGAGAGAGAAGGAGAGAGAGAGAGTGGGAGAGAGAGGAGAGAGAGGGAGAGAGAGGGAGAGAGCGAGGGGGAAAGAGAGAGAAAGGGGGAGAGAGGGAGAGGGAGACAGAGGGGGAGTGAGAATGAAGGAGGGAGGGAGGGAGAAAAGAGAGAGGGAGAAGGGAGAGGAAAAAGAGAAGGAGAGGGAGAATGAAGGAGGGAGGCGGAGAGGTAGAGAGAGGATAAGGGAGGGAGAGAGGGAGAGGGAAGGAGGGAGGGAAAAGGGGAGAGAGAGGGAGAGAGAGAGGAGAGAGAGAGAGGGAGAGAGGGAGAGGGAGAGAGAAGAGAGAGGAGAGAGAGGGAGAGAGGGAGAGAGAGAGGGAGAGAGAGGGAGAGATGAGCGAGAGCGAGAGAGAGAGAGAGAGAGAGAGAGAGAGAGAGAGAGGGAGGGAGAGAGAGGGAGAGAGGGAGAGAGAGGGAGAGGGAGAGCGCGAGCGAGCGGGGACCAAGTGAGGACACGGGCGGCCCCACACCGCGTGTGATTTGCATGCTGCGGGCGCGGGCGGCAGCTGCTCTCAGCCAGCCCCGCCGGAGCGTGCTCGTGTCCCGTGCTCTGAAAGGCCGTTTCCAGCCCCCACCCAGCTCCACTCAGAAGCGGGCACGCGTGCGGGATGCTGAATCCTCCCATTGTCCGGGAGCCCCCCCTGAAACCCAGGCTCCTGGCGTCCGTCCAGGGCGGGCCCCGTGTGGTCTCGGGCCTGGTGCACCAGCGAGGCCACGAAAGGCGCCAACGGGGTCTGAGTTCTCGACTCCGCCAGGCCCGGAGCCAAGGGCCTTGGGGGGTTCCGGGAGGGTCCGCCTGAGCGGCTGCAGGTGTCACAGGGACCCGGGTCCGGGAGGGTCCAGCTTGGTTCTGCTGCGTATTCATGGGAGACCCGACAGAGGAGGCCAGTGGACCCACGTCCCCGGCTCAAGTCCGTTCCAGTGACTCAGTTTACCAGCAGCCTCCAAGGCTGCCCTGCCCCGGGGGAGCAGCACCAGGCGCCTTGCGGGGGACGCGGGGCCCCACCGGGCAAGGAGAGCAGAAGAAGGTCTGCGCTGGTCTGCGCGGGCCCACCTGAAAGCTCTGAGCTCCGGGGGGAGCGCGGGCCCCTTCAGGGGGGGGGGGGTGAGCTCCCAGGCGGGCAGGCGGGAGGGCAGGCGGGAGGGCAGCCCGCGGGGGCTGGAGCTGCCGAGTCTGGCCCGGCTCGCTGGACGGGGTCAGACGCAGCCGCTGTGAGCCTCGGCCCCGAGCGGCCGGCGCTGGACACACAGGGCGCGTGGGCCTGTGAGCTCAGAACCGGCACGGAGGGGGCGCCCGGGCGCCCAGGCTGCTGTTGGGGGTATTTGGGGCTTCATGGTCTTGGTTTTGTTTTCCAGTTTTTGTCTTGTATGGGGGCCACACTCGGCGGTGCTCGGGGATCACTCCTGGCTCTGTGCTCAGGGATTGCTCCTGGCTCAGTGCTCAGGGCTCACTCCCGGCTCTGTGCTCAGGGATTGCTCCTGGTTCTGTGTTCAGGGCTCACTCCTGGCTCTGTGCTCAGGGCTGACTCCAAGCACTGTGCTCAGGGATCACTCCTGGCTCTGTGCTCAGGGCTTGCTTCCGGCTCAGTGCTCGGGAATCACTCCCAACTCTGTGCTCGGGGATCACTCCTGGCTCTGTGCTCAGGGGTTGCTCCTGGCTCTGTGCTCAGGGCTCACTCCCCGCTCTGTGCTCAGGGCTCACTCCCCGCTCTGTGCTCAGGGCTTACTCCCTGCTCTGTGCTCAGGGCTCTCTTTGGGCTCTGTGCTCAGGGATCACTCCTGGCTCTGTGCTCAGGGCTCACTCCCAGCTCTGTGCTCAGGGCTGACTCCCGGCTCTGTGCTCAGGGCTGACTCCTAGCGGGGCTTGAGTCCCAGGGATGAACCCCTTACCAGGGCACTATCTCTGTGGCCCCAGGCTGCTGCTTTGAGTTGGCTGGGGAAGACAGGAGCCCAGGAAGCATCTAGACTCACACTCCCGTGGGGTCCGTGGGGGAGGGGTTGGAAGCAGCAGCGAGTGTCTGCGAAGGGCCCGTCAGGCGCTTGGCCCTCCGAGGAGGCCAGCACTGCGAGGACTCCCGACTCCCGACCCCCGGCAAAGGCGATTCTTCTGCTTCGGTTTCTGGAGGGAGAGCCCCGAGCTCTGGGCGTGGCCGTAATAACGCCCGATTCCTCACGGATCTGGCGGTCTGCTCTCTGCCAGGAAGCCAGGCGCTCTGCCATCCTCCCTTCGGGAAAATACTCGGCAACGCTGGCAAGACTCTTAGAAATCTTGGCGATCTTTCAATGGCTCTAATCGTTGGACCCAAGATTCCATATTTTTTTTTTTAAAGGAACATTTTCAAGAAAAGAGCTTCAAACAGGGAACGGGGGAAAAAAGGAGATAACACTTCGAGAAATACCTTCGTTCTAGTGCTGAAGATTGGGAATGCCACACTTTATCCACACGAGAAGCCGCGCGAGGCAGAGGACAGCATGCACTCTCTAATCCAAGGCTACAAGAAGGGCAAGATTCGGGGGAAAAGAAACAACCATTCTTTGAGGCAGTTGTCAGGGAAAAGGGCAACCCGCCAAGGTGGAAGTGAATCATGTCTTTAGGACATGTCTTGCCTCAGTCTTTTGACCTATAAGATGGGTGCGCAAAAATGATCCTGCGGAGTTGGACTGAACGCAGTGACCCAAGCATGTAAATACGAATGATTCTGCCAGTGATGGGGAAACTCTAGTGTAAATGACCTTTAGGGGTAGGGAGTAAATGGTGGCTTAGAAGAGAGAGAGATGAGGGACAAGGTGACAGTACAGCAGGGAGGGCATCTGCGTTGCACGTGGCTGGGCCAGGTTTGATCCCTGGCATCCCATATGGTCTTCCAGGCACTTCAGGAGTAATTCCTGAGTGTAGAGCCAGGAGGAACCCCTGAGCATCAAGAGCTAAAGGGGGGGTGTCCATTTTTATCACTGTAGCGCTGTCATCCCGTTGCTCATTGATTTGCTCGAGCGGGCACCAGCAATGTCTCCATTGTGAGACTTGTTGTTCCTGTTTTTTGCATATCGTATATGCCACGGGGAGCTTGCCAGGCTCTGCCATGCGGGCGGGATACTCTCAGTAGCTTGCCGGGCTCTCCGAGAAGGTCAGAGGAATCGAACCCAGGTCGGCCGTGTGCAAGGCAAACGCCCTACCCGCTGTGCTGTTGCTCCAGCCCCCATTTTTATCCATTTTTCTCATGGATTTAAAAACAAACAACAAACAGTGTTAGAGCAAGCTAAGTTTACTCTCCTGTGAGTCGTTCAGGTGCAGATTCTGGGCTGACGCCCCCTCCCTGAGACACTCAGTCAGGTGCTCTCGCCCGAGAGTCAGGGGGTCTGTGGTGACAAGCCCCGTCAGTGAGCCTCGAGCAGAGGGTGGTCGAGTTCCGGTAGGGGGGAAATTTATACGTGGGAAATTGGAAGACCCAAAACTTCCCACGGGGGGAAAAATGTGTCCCCTGCCCCCATTCAGATTTGTGACATATGCCAGGCTGGCTCAAATGCTGTGTGTCTTTAAGAAAAACTGTTCTGAATCTAAGACCAAGACCCTTAGCAACCACTGAGACGGAACAGAGAGGGTGACCAGGCTTCTGCCTGTCACCGGGGCAGGGCACGGCCTGAGTCGTTTGGGCCTTTTCCTTTCCTGAAATCAGTTTAGTTGTTTGGGTTTAATGATGGTGGGGGTCCGAGGGGTTGTCTCGGGGGTCCCTCCCAGCGGGGTCTAGACCAATCGGGCCAGTGGGCCAGTGCTCGGGTCCAAGGACACGAAAGTGTTGGTTGGGCCCCACTGTGCCAGGGATGACCCAGGTCATCCTGGGGGTAATCCGGGCCCTGCAGGGCTGCATCTGGTGGTGCTCCAGGGACCACTCTAGGGATCAAACCGGGGGTCAGCTGCACGCAAGGAAAGGGCTCTAACCACTGCACTACCCTCCCTGGGCCCTGTCTGTACTCGCCTTCGAAACGGGCGAGACGCTGCCGCTAGCCCTGGGGGGCGGGCTTCATCTTAGCTGCACGTGCCGTCTGTCTACCTGTCTCGGGTCATGCCAGGAAGCAGCCACTCGTATTTGGGTGCCACAGACACACATTCGAGAGTGAGAGATCGGAAAGCTCGGCATGCACGGAGCACGGGACGAGGCGGTGCGATAAACACACACGCAGACGCGAGTGCGGGCGGTCTGCACGGGGGAGGCCGTGGCTGCCTGCGGAGGAGAAAGAAGCGCCTCGCCCGCCCGGGCTGCGGGTAATGATGGCTCCATAATGCTAATATTTAGCCTAATATTTAGAAAGCACTTTAATAAAAGTGAAAGTTCAGGGAAGCATGTCCAAATGGCTCTGGGAGGGCGAGAGCCGGCGGGGGCGGGGGGGGGGGCTCCTCAGCCTCAGCGCTCAGGAGAGACTCTGTGTCCTCGGCGAGGACGGCACCTCGGTGACGACGGTGCCAGAGAACCCAGGGAGAGGAGCGACCGCGGGCCACCGTGACGCGGGTCCCCAGCAGAGCCGGGCGTGCACACGGTCAGCGTTACCGGCCAAGGAGCGAGAGGGGCTGGAGAGACGCCGCCGGTGTGAGGACGCTCATCTCACGGCAGCTGTTCTGGGTTTGATCCCCTGAGCACAGAGCCAGGAGTCAGGCCTCAGCCCCCGCCAGGGCAAGCCCCGAGCACCGGCGGGATGTCGCCCAAATCCCAACCCCCCCCATGATAGGAATGAAGTCAGGGGGGCAGGTCCGGGACAAGGCCAGGCGTCTCGCTCGCAGGCTCGACCCCTGGCACCCTGGAGCCCCCGAGCAGGGCTGGGCCTCGCCCTGGGGGCCCCCGAGAGCTGCCCCACAGCACGTCCTCGGCCCTGCCCCGACGGCCAGGAGCACCACGGAGCCACGCCCAGAGCATCCCCCCCCCCCCGACGCCTCCGCTCCCTTCCCGTCCACGTGCCACACGCGCCCCCCGCTGGGGCGTCTGCAGGGGGGGGTGTGCCGAGAGAAGCTGCCACGGAGGGGGTGACGCCCAGGGTGGCTCAGAGGGGGGCCTGGGCCCCCGTAGGCAGCACCCCGACCCCCGGAGTCTTGAGGCAGCTCCCGGGTACCTACCCGAGTCCCGGGCCCTCCCTTCCTGGCACAGCACAGGCCCAGCCTCGCTGTCTGACACGCTCAGGCCCCTCCGACGGCCTCTGCTCTGGGGGTTCCAACACAGGGGCGGCGGGGGCCGACCTTCCGGAGGGTGTGACCCCACCAGAGGGAAACGGGGATCCCAGCGATGGGGCGAGACTGTGCCGGCTGCCGGGCTGGCGGGTCACCCCCACAGGGAGCCCTGGGGTCCGGGCAGACTTTACAAGGGGATTTTCCCCACGTGCACCCGTGACCTCGAGTCCTTTACACTCAGTCTCTGAAAACTCATAGCAATGGGGGAAAAGAGGAATCAAAGAGACCCCACGGACACGCATACAGGCACACGAGCATGGTCACACGTGCACGCACACAGGCACACACACAGGCACGCATGGTCACGTGCATGGTCACACATAGGCACACAAATAGGCACACATGCACACATGGTCACGTGCACACACACGCACACACACGCACACATACAGGGTGCTTTTTACATATGAATCTGTAAATTTTTTTTTTAAATGTATGTTTTCCCCCCTAAGATCGGCTGCCTCCTATTGTGAACCCTGTCAAATGTGGTGCCGATACTTAAAGCCACACACCCTACTCCAGGATTACTCCGACAACCTTACCCAAGTTTCCTCCCAGCCCGTACTTGTCTCTGAGGACACGGAACAGCCAACGCCCAGCCAGAGGCATCCTAACGCCAGCTGCGCTCAGACAGCGCCTGGTCAGCTGGAACACCGTGTGTGACCTGTCCGACACGGTCCTGGGGGCGGGGAAGGGGCTGGGCTGAGCGGGAAGGTGTCTGTCCCGCGTGCAGGAGAACTGGGCCTGCAGCAGCCAAACCGAACCGCCGTGAAGACAAGGCGGGCAAGGAAGCGAACAATGGAAATACGCGGCGGCTTCCCTCGCGCTAGGAACACCAGCGTTCTCGTGCACGGAACGTTCTAGATCACGGAGACCTGCCGTTGGCTTGCCTCTGCACCCGTCCTCTCTGCTCTGCGATCTCTACTGACGAGGTGATTTCAGCCTGCGGGGCAGCAGTGCTCGGGCGGCTGGGCTGACCCTCCAACCCCGCAGGTCCCTCCTCCCTCACCCCCCAAAACGGGAACAGAGCCCCGTGCCCAGGTCTCTCCAGCCCTTGGAGAACGGCGGCGCTTCTGTCACCGAGGGCTGCTGCTGTTGTTAATGCGGGTCAAGAGGGAAGGAAGGAGGAAGGGGCTGGAGCCATAGCACCGCGGGGAGGGCGTTTGCCTTGCACGTGGCCGACTCGGGTTCGATTTCCAGCATCCCATAGGGTCCCCCGAGCACCGCCAGGAGTAATTCCTGAGTGCAGGGCCAGGAGTGACTCCTGTGCATCGCCGGGTGTGACTCTGCCCCACAAAAAAAGGGATGGAAGGCTCTGAAGGAAGGATCGGACTTTTCCTTAAACGCCGAATGAGACCTCAGTCTGGTTCCGAGTTCCGTTTGGCTCCTGTGAGAGTGATTGTTCTTCTCTTCCCAGGACCAACCTCGGCCCGGTTCATTTGCATAATGAACCTCATGATTCCCCCCGCTCCCCCCCCCCCCGGGCAGACATTCAGCCTGAAGTGAGGGGAAAGGGCTGAGGACCCCCCTTCTCCCCCGCTGGGGAATACCCAGACCTTGGAACCCAAAATAAGCACAGCCCTGAGAGAGAGCGAGTAACTGTATCTGGAAAGCAAACGCCTCCCTTGCCCCGTGTAGCGTGAGGCTGCACATGAGGCAAGCAGCATGGCTGATTCCTGGCCCGTGCCCGTGGCCAAAGCGAGTCCTTCCTCGTCAGAGGGGGGGAAGTGGCCCTGAAGCCCCCCGACGGATTTGCCGGGGGGCGCTGGCACCGTGTGGCGCTTAAAACAGTATCGTGGTTTATCGCCCTCCCCACCTCCCCCTGCTGTGCCGTGCTGAACCAGCAGGCACCTGCCCAAACCCAGCTAAAAATACCCTCCGCATCTGCAGCCCATCAGCCAGCTCGGCTGCTGGGGTGGGTAATTGACCTTTGGAGCAGGTGGAGAGCCAGAAATCTCTCTTTTCCTGGATGGAGCGGGAGATGACTGAAAACAGATGTTCCGCCAGTGCTGATGGGATGTTCGGGATGGAAATAGTATTGAGCACTGTTCAAGGGACTGTGCAAGCCCCCTGGGGCTGCAGCGCAGCCTGGGCCTCTGGGGCGGAAGGAGTTAAACCGGGTCCCCTTCCTCCTGGGGGAGGGAGGGAGGGCTCCAGCGGGAGGGGGAGGGGGCTTGGCAGGGGAAGAGCCAGGGGGCTGTCACGGGGCAGCACCAGGTTTGCAGAAAGCACCCCCCTTCTTTTTTTTTTAAATGTAAACATTCATTAAACTAATTTGAAGTTGTCATTACTCTGCACCCTGCTGTTTTATATCGGATTATTCCTAAGTGCTTGGTGAAGAATCCCATAAAGCCACGCTCGATTCCTCTGCAGGGGATAATCGTGTAGTTTGTGCTGTGATTTACGCCGTGTGGCACGGGGAGGTGCCCCAGCTGCCTGCCAGACAGTCGCTGCCTTCCCCACGGACAGGAACCGCCAGCGGCCCCTCCACGGCTGGAGCGGGGTCCCCCGTTACCTTTACTCCACCCTGCTGCAGGGAGTCCTGAGCACTCAGAATGCACGCCGGGAGGCAGCAGGCGTGCCACTGACACGGAGATCCAGGGAGACTATATACAGTCTCACACACACTCACACACACACACACTCACACACACACACACACTCACACACACTCACACACACTCACACACACTCACACACACGCACACACACACTCACACACACGCACACACACTCACACACACACTCACACACTCTCACACACATTCTCACACACAAACACACTCACGCACACTCACGCACACACACTCACACACACACACACTCACACACTCTCACACACACTCACACACATGCACACACATACACACACTCACACACTCACACATACTCACACACACACTCACACATACTCACACACACTCACACACATACTCACACACGCACACACACACTCACACACACTCACACACTCACACACACATACACACACACTCACACACTCTCACACACACACTCACACATACTCACACACTCTCACACACACACTCACACATACTCACACACACACACTCACACACACACACACTCACACACTCACACACACTCACACACATACACACACTCACACACATACACACGCACACACACTCACACACATACTCACACACACTCACACACTCTCACACACTCACACATACACTCACACACTCTCACACACATTCTCACACACAAACACACACAGGCACACAAACACACTCACACACACTCACACACTCTCACACACACTCCCACACTCACACACACACTCACACACTCTCACTCTCACACACGCACTCTCACACACTCTCACACACTCACACACACTCACACACTCTCACTCACACATGCACACACACACTCACACACACTCTCACATACACATGCTCACACACTCTCACTCACATGCACACACACACACTCACACACACTCTCACATACACATGCTCACACACGCACACACACACACTCACACACTCACACACACAGGCTCCATGAGAGATGGAAGCCCTAAGAAGCCTCCCCGCTGCCCCCTTGCTTTCTCTCTCCCACCCCCCTCCCCACCCACTCAGCCCAGGCACCAGCCATCCGGCTCTGGCGCTGAATGGGGCGGGAGCTCAGGCTCACTTGGTATCTTCTAACCCAAACTCCGGGCTTGGGGGTGCCGGGGACCACGCCCTTCCTCCGAGAGCCTTGTGGGGGAAGGACCATGGGTGACGTCAGGGCTTAATCCCTCATTCCAGCCTTGGCAACCAGAATGCAGCTGTACCCCGGGGACCCCAGGGCCCCTCTCTGCCCGGCGAGGAACAACAGGGACGCTTCACCGGCAAAGGCCAGGAGTGGACGCCACTCCATTTCTCTACCTTTTCCAAAACCATTTTTGGAAAGAACGACGGCTGGACTTGAACCACGTTCAAGGAAACGAACGAGCAGAGCAGAGAGATCAGGTTTGGTTCGCGCCCTCATTCCCAGCTCCCTCAGCCTGGGAAGTACAGGTGAGGCCAGGACGGGGCCAGGCGGTGCGGGGGTGGGGGGGTGAGGGGTGGGGGGGCTGACTTAGGAGCAGTGATGGATTAGCTGGACATCTGGTTTGCATCCAGAAATCCAGAAATATAATCAGTTTGAGCCTGCTTTGGCCTCAGTTATTTATCAGCTCTGTGTGTGTGTGTGTGTGTGTGTGTGTGTGTGTGTGTGTGTGTGTGTGTGTGTGAGCGCTCACATTTAGTCAAATAAAATGGAACCTGTTTAACAAAGCATTGGCAGGTACCCATTTTAACTGAACAAACTCAGTGTGGCAAAAGCAACATTTGGGGGCAGGGTGGGTGAAAGACAAGGACTGTGATCCATTGCAATGTTGCTAATAGAGCTATCTTCATGTGTGCAAACAAAGTATTTTTCAAGCAGCAAAAGAGAAAGTTTGTCTTTGGCACATGCGGTAGGATTATTAAAATAACAACTTGTAAAAATGCTTCCAGCCGATTCATTTTCCAAGGCTTCCGTATCTTAGCCTGGAAAAAAGATTGGGTTGCAGTGACAAACTCTCAAATACCACCGTGTTTCTGCCTTAAGCAGCACAGACGGCCAGCCCTGAGCCAGACTGGCGAGTCGGTAAGTTGGGACATCTCGGGACAGGGAGTTGACAACCTAGTGAATGTTCTTACTTAGCCGATTACACACGAGATTAAGGACTTCACATGAGGTAATAATAAAGTACCTTGGACGTGGCATTTTCTGGTTAAACCGTGCATTTCAGGATGACAACAAACTGTAATAGCACATTCATGCAATTTTAAGATGAAATCAATTTCTTGCAAGCACGATTATGATTACGTCATTGTCCCACCTGTTTATCACTTCCCGTGGATGAGATTAAAACGTGTTTTCACACTCATCTAACGTGTCACTTTCAAAAGAAGATACGTCCAACAAAGCTACACACGGACAATAGTCTTGGGACATCCGAGCGTGACTGACAAGAAACCATAAATCTGCGCAACAAATCATTTGTTTTGCTTCCAAGGCAGATTCGAGGGTCCCCCTGCCACGTTTGGGGGTCTGCACTTCAGGTTCTGAGGTGCCCAAATAAGAGTTTAGAAGATGGATGCCCCATGCTCTACATGGAACATACTTATTTATTCTGAAAAATGAGCCGTTCCATATCTGAAATTCGAGTTTCACTGAGGCCTGTATTTCCAGCCGTAAAATCCAGCGGCCTCGCCGTAAACCTTCCTCGGGGCGGGGAGGCAGAGCGGGGCTGTTTTCAGTGTTCTTTGGGGAGTTGTACAACTGGCCTCGGGTCCAGATGCCTCCTCGGGCACCCGGAGACAGTGGTGGACAAACCCATAAAGGGAAGTGACGCCCGGCCCAAGTGAGAGAGATTGATTGAGTAAGTCCAAGGTCAATTTCCTAGGGATCAGGCCAGTTTTGTGAAGGTCAAGTTATTTTCATTATGAAGAGATGTGGTTCAATGGTATTTGTCAAGGCTGTTACGTTCCCTCCCTCCTCTACCTCTCCCTCCCTCCTTCCTTCCCTCCCTCCCTCACTCCCTCCCTCCCTTCCTCCTTCCCATCCTCCCTTCCTCCTTTCCATCCTCCCTTCCTCCTTCCCATCCTCCCTTCCTCCTTCCCATCCTTCCTCCCTTTCTTCCTTTTTCTTCCCTCCCATCCTCTTTCCTTTCCTCTCTCCCTTCTCTCCCTTCTTCCCTGACTACACTCATCACTTTTTTTTTCTTCTCCCTTTCATGTTCTGGGCCACACCCAGCGGTGCTCAGGGCTTACCCCTGGCTCTGTGCTCAGGAATCACTCCTGGCCGTCCTCGGGAAACTGCCTATGACGCTAGGGGCTGAACCGAGTTTGACTACGTGCGATCCAAGTGCCCTGTCCACTACACCATCTCCCTGGCCTTACACTCACCACTCTCACCCTTACGGCAGGAACTCAGGGAACAGTTCACAAGAGGAGAACAAAGACCCACCCGGAGGAGGTCCCTGGCCTCACAGAGCGCGAGGGCAGACAGCAGTGACGCCCTCTATCCTGGACAACCTCTGGACCCGGGACCATCTCGGGATCCAGGACAACCCCCAAATCCCAGTTTTACACCATGAGGAAGAAGAAAGAATAATTTATAAAATATAAGGGAGAGGTTTTTCTTTTCCCACCTTGGCTAAGCCCACCAATTAATATTTGGAAAAAAAGAGGTGTTTTCAAGAATTCCTGGTTGTTGTTGTTGTTGTTGTTGTTTTTCCTTCCCCCTCTGCAGGGTGGGGGGGGGGGGGGATTTGTGATCAGTATGCACGGAACGCCACGAACACGACTAGGGCCCGGAGAATAGGCAGATGCGCGGAGCCATCTGAATGCTCCGGCCATTTATAATGATGATGTATCAGTGTTCCTAATAACACGGAGAGACAGCCGTGCGCGCGACGGGCACGGACACAGAGGGAATTCAGATGCTGGGACAGGTGAGGAGCGGGGCTGCGGGGGGGGGGGGGGGACTCGATAGACCGCAGGGCTGGGAGGGGCTGAGCAGAAGCCAGGGCGGGTGGGTGTCTCGGCCCCTTAGAAGTTGAGTCTGGACACTGGTTCCCTGCCTTCCCCGAGCCCCCTGGCCCCTGTCCCACAGACCTGCCCCTAACAGCTCGGCCGGCGGGCTCCCCTACCTCTCACTGGGCAGAGCCGGGGGCCCGGCCTCTCTGCAGCAAGGCGCTCGCTTTAGCCCATCCCCGACACCAGGGAGCAAACGCGGGGCTTCTGAGCTCCAAATCCAGTTCTGTGCAGCCACCGGAACCACAGGGCAGAAATAACGGTGTTTATGGATCGATCCCAGTAAGAGGGGCCCTGAGCGCGGGACACCTCACCCTAAAACTAACGCTTAGCAAAGACAGTTGGGTAAAAAAAAAAATCCAAAACGCAAGATTGCCTGTGAATTACAGTGGTCTTCTTTTCCTCTCTGATAATTCGGGGCAATTGCATCCGAACACCGGTGCATTGATTTCCACTCCAATTCGTGCCCCCATGCTGGGGCGAGCCGGCTGGCACAGGCTGCGGTTCGGGAGGATGGGAAGCCGGGCGATTCCTGCCACCGCCATTAAGAACAGAAGTGTAATGCTCCCCGCTCTCCCCACCCCTGCACGCTCCTCGCGCCAGCCCCCGCTTTAGCACTCCCCGAGCTGTCGTAACAGATTAGCGGGTTAAGCTCTTCAATTCACTCCTATGGCTGCAAAAAAAAAAAAAAAATCACGAATCACGTCTGGCTTCTCCTAGAATCCTTCCTATCCCTTCATATCTGTAACGTTGGACGATGACCCTGACAATGGGCAATTCAATAGTGCGACACGATAGAATCTGGGCCCAGTAAACACGCCACTCTCTTCTCCTGCCTTGGAGCAGGGCTGTGCGTGCGTGCGTGCGTGTGTGTGTGTGTGTGTGTGCGTGTCCGTGTGTGTGTGTGTGTGTGTGTGTCCGTGTGTGTGTGTGTGTATGCACATGTGTGCCCAGAAGCACCCAGCCGCACAGACAGGGTGTCACGAGTTCAGAACCAATCCTCTGACATTTGAGAAGAAGTAGACAGTTTCCCCTTTAAAGTAGATCAGGTTTGATGTTCCCCCTGCTTTCAAGGTCATATGAAGTTAGCAAAAAAAAAAAAAAAAAAAAAAAAGGTTACCTTCCAGCGGTGGACGGTGGAGGCCAGAGGAGCTGGTTCCTGCAATGCAGGGGGGGCTTCAGTGACCCCAACAGGAGGCAGAGGGGGGCGCCATGCGCCAGACCCACCAGCGCGGGGAATCACCCAGTTCCCACGCCGGAAGGTTGAGACACCTCAGACTAAAGTGGCCCGAGTAAGCTTGCAATGCCCTTGCCCCCAGCCCGGGCTCCCCGGAGGGAGCCGGCAAGGGCGGGTGCAGACATTACCCCGGGCATCATTCTGGGCACAGGTGCTGGGGTCCGACTCGGGTGGCACTCTTGGATGATCCTGGCCTTTTGGGACACACCCGGCGATGCTCGGGGGTTACTCCTGGCTCATGCACTCAGGAATTACTCCTGGTGGTGCTTGGGGGACCCTATGGGATGCTGGGACTCGAACCCGGGTCGGCCGCATGCAGGGCAAATGCCCTCCCCACGGTGCTACCGCTCTAGCCCCAAACTCGGCCCTTTCCCGAACTCCCTTTCTCCAGGAATGCTCCACCCAGTCCCAGGGTTCTGCCAAAGTCCGAGAGCAAGTTCCCAACACTCAGCCCCGAAATGCTGGAAAGGGAAGGAGGGCTGGGCACAGCGGGGGAGGGGGGGGCTGGGCACCCCATATGGCCCACGAGCACAGCCAAGAGTGATCCCTGAGCACAGAGCCAGGAGTACTACCACATGCGGGCCCCCAACCAGAGCAAAACTGAGAAGAAAGCTAAGGAAGCAGAGCCCGGGCAAGGCCAGTGCCCACCCCTAGCCTCCCAACAGCCAAGTCCAGCCTCGTGGGCACCCCGGAGCACTGCCGGGCATGAGTACTGCGGCCTGCTGGGGATGGTCCCTATTTTAAAAAGTTATCCAGGCCTTCATCTTTCCTAACAGCCACAGAGGCGGGATGGGGTGGGGGGCGGGTGGAATGGGGGGGTGGGAGGGATACTGGGACCATCGGGGGTGGAGAATGGGCACTGGTGGAGGGATGGGTTCTCGAGCACTGTATGACGGAAACATAAGCACACAAATATGTACGTCTGTAGCTGTACCTCACGGTGACTCACTAATTAAAAAAAAAAAAAGTTACCCAGGCCGAGTGGCACCGTAGAGCGAGAGCAGCGGGTGAGGTGCCTGCTTTGCACGCACACGGGCAACGCCGGCGCCATCCTGGCACCACGTACAGGCCCCGAGCACCCTCAGGAAGAAACCCCTGAGCACAGAGCCAGGAGCAAGCTCTGAGCCCCGCCGGGTTTGGCCCCCAAACCTCATCAAAATATTTTTAATTAGTAAGTCGACAACGAGAACCTCCTCTTTCACGGAAACTGCTTTTTTTTTTTTTTTTTTTGCTTTTTTGGGTCACACCCAGCGATGCTCAGGGGTTACTCCTGGCTTTGCACTCAGGAATTACTCCTGGCGGTGCTTGGGGGACCATATGGGATGCCGGGGATCGAACCCGGGTCGGCCGCGTGCAAGGCAAACGCCCTACCCGCTGTGCTATCGCTTCGGCCCCACGGAAACTGCTTTTTAAATAGGAAGTCTTTTATTTAAAAAACAAAACCTTTAATGGAACAGTAGGCGCCACCCCAGAGAACGGCGGAACTGCCACAGCACAGCACAGGCTGGGGTCACTCTAGAGCCGGCGAAGGACAGGCGCAAACGGGAGGAGGTAGGGTCCCTCGAGACCCTCCATCCCAGCCGCGAGCCGGAACAAAGCAGAACAAAGCCAGGCAGGCTGGTGGGCACCGCGGGCCGAGGACAAGCCGTCCTTAATTTGGACCCGGGGCAAGGGCGAATGTCCGTGTGATAGTGATCGCTGGCCCGGCTGCAGCTCCCCAAGGGGCTCTTCTTCCCGATCTCTAAGGCCTTTCCCTCAGGGACGCCCCCTCCTTTCATCCCTGCTTCCCGGGAACTCTCGGCGGGGCAGAGAGGATGGAGGCGAACAGCAGCCCTAGCGCTTGACTTGGCGTTGGGGAGAGGAGAAACCCGCCTCATTGTCCGCCCGAGTCGATCCCCGGATCTGAGAGGAAAATTCTAGTCCTTTTTTCTCGCTGCCTCTGGCTTGCCTGACACAGAGCAGAGCGTCCATCCTCCGCCCGCTGCCCGGGGCCTCGTTATCAGAGGCCATGAGAGAGAAACGCTCAGGACCAAGGGGGGGTGTCCAACCGCAGAGACATGAGTTCAGGCATTTGCCCCGAAAGCCACAACCCGTGAGACCCCCAGCACCCCACAAAATCCCCGCAGCCCCTCCGGGAGTGACCCCTAAGCCTGGAGCCGGGAGTAAGCCTGAGCACTGGTGGGTGGGTGTGTGCCCCTTTCCACACCCCCCCCAGAGTAAGAGAAGGTGGGGGGGCATCCACCAGCCTAGGGGCAACCACTCACGTCTGTGTCACCCCGGAAGTGGCTCTCTGACTTGCTCCAGTTCTAGAACCCAGCGAGGCATTTGGTAACACCTGCTCTTCCGCCCATTCTCTTTCTCTTTTTTTGTTTGTTTATTGTGCTTATCTGTGTGGTCACACCGGCAGTGTTCAGAGCCTACTCCTGCGTCTATACTCAAGGATCACTTCTGGTGGGCTGGGGGGGGGGGGGTGGGCGCGCACATGGGACGATGGGAACTGAACCTGGGTCTGCCGGGGGCGAGGCAGATTCCCTACCCCCTGTACTATCACTCCGCCCCTCTACCCACATTCAATCCAGACCCCTCTCACCTCCACGATTAGCTCCAGAAAAAAATGACACAGTCTCGCCTCTCTGCCCCCAAGTCCCAGTGACAGCCTTTGGGGCTGGGGGGAGCTGCTACTTCTTGTCACCTTGAATGGAAATTGTTCCCCAAAGGATCGTCTCTCTGTCTCAGGCAGCTGGAAGGCTTGGTACGAAAATCCTGAAATTCCAGGAATGCCGAGGATGACGGACAAGGAGAAGCGCCAGCCGGGGGACATGTTTTGCCGTCCTAACTAAGAACAATAGCGGGGTAAGTAGCGACCAGAGAGAGACGCTTGATGGATCCTTTTGTGAGCTCGGGAAGATTCCCCCTTGCAGCACGCGTGTGCGGGGCAAGTGTTACATGCAGCTCATAATGATGTCAGCCTAACCGCAGCCAACGCTGACAGCCTAAAATATTAAAGATTTTACCCCGCACTGTCGCACGCAGCCGCGTTTATTGGCTCCGAGCAGGTATCAATTATAATGAGGTCATAAAATTTGCCTCTGCGACAGTCGTGTTCTGCTCTGATTTCTTTCTCCTCTTTAAGAGCATAAAGGAGAGAAACTTCTCTCGGGCTCTCCACGGATCCTGGAGGGCCCCGGGGCCCTGGCTCGGGATGGGAGAGAGGTTTCTTCCCCTTCCGCCGGGGCTCCTGCCGGCTCTTTCCTCCGCTGAATCTTCAGTTTCGGATGCACAGCACGGGTCATCTCTCCGGGGGCCAGGATTAATGATTCCATTTGCATAACTGTAAACTTCCTCCGTGCCCCGCCCAGGCTCAGGCCCTCTAGATTTTACTTTCTGATGAGATGCAAAACCCTCTAAAAGGGTTCCCCAACCTCAACCAATTTGTAAAGTTGTTTTTGTTATTTAAAACATTAAAGAAATTAAAGTGATCGGGATATAATTAGATTAATATTCATATCTTCTGAGTTGCTTTAATTCTAATATTAAAAAGATTAAATATCCACTCAGAGGATTAGGCAAAAAAGTCAAGCGAGAGAGCAACACATTTACATTACCTTACTGTGCAAATTATAAACCTAATTAATCTAAAGTTTCCTCCAAATTGAATTGGATATTCCTTCACAGGCTACCACAACTTTAGGTACTTAAAATTCGCTTGGATATTGTTTCCTTGTGTGTGTGCCTCTGTGATATACGAATTACATTAGAATAGCTTCATTTGGGTTCTAATTGGTGGAAATTAAATCTCAACATAAATTTATGTAGGACAGAGAGAGAGAGAGAGAGAGAGAGAGAGAGAGAGAGAGAGAGAGAGAGAGAGAGAGAGAGAGAGAGACTTTGCAATTTTGTATGTATGCAATAAAAGAAAAATACTCTGTCTTTCTCAGGAACCAGTGGCTGGTCAGAGAAGGGGAAAAACAAGCCCGTTACTTCTTCATCAATGCTGTGTGGTTCATTTATTTTCCCTGGGCTGCAGGAGACAGGAGCAGCCCCTGTCAAAGCTGTTACACCCTTTGGTCATGCTCCAGCCGGGAAGGGGTCTGGCCCGGGCGCCCAGCCACGCCCACTTCCTGTCCAACTCCGTCTGGGGGGACGGAGGGGCCCTTGGACAGAGACCAGGGGCCCGGAGCACTCAGTGGTACTGCGGTCCAAGATCTGGGATGTGGCTGGCCCCCGTGCCAGGCAGCCGTTGGCCTCTCACGACTGGCTTTGAGGCTGAGAGAGGCACCAAAGGCTCACTGGTGCCCTCGGACCCACGTTCCGCCCCCAGCTCCGTCTATTGAGCCCCTCCCAGAGCGATGCCTGAGCACAGAGCCTGGAGGACGCCCTGAGCCTGCAGGACGTGGCTCAAACCCGAACCCAAACCCAAGGCCCGGACCGCGCGGGCAGAGGCCCGTCTTTCCTGGAGGCAGGTGACAGAGTCCCATCCCCTCCTGTGCCCTGCAGACAGTGCCTCGCTCCTGAGGAACCTTCCAGAAACGCTGTCCCCTTGGCAGGCTCAGCCCCGCTGCGGGGCGGTGGGGGGCACTGCCCTGTCAGCCCACCGGCGAGCCAGCCTCAGCCTGCCCTGCAGAGTGGCCCAGGGGGCAGAGAGGATGACGGGACTCGGGCTGCCCCGTGCAGGGCCCAGGAAGCCGAGGCGAAGATTTCGTGGACCTGAGGGTCAGTCTCCCGGAGGCCCTGGCTGGTCACGGGAAAGCCCAGTGCACTAAGCACCTCGTGTCTCACTGATCACGGCCCCCATGTGGACCTTTGTGGGCTTCGGGGAGGGGGTGACAGGGCTTGGTGGGACCCTACGTGGCTGGGCTGCAGGTAGGGTGAGCGCCCTAAGCCCTCCCCTCCCGGCTCCGGGTTGCTTGCATGATTTGATGTCAACGAGAAACTTCCATTCTGGGGAAGGCGCTGAGACCAGGCTGTGTCCCGTGACCACTCGCAGGACCCTCTGGTGGCCCCATTTCCCCAGGAAAGCCCCCTCTGCACAGGACACCTGGACACTGCGGGCCTCCGGCAGCCGCCCAGGGGGCCCCGCGGACCCGCAGGAAGCACTCCCGGGGCTGGAATTCATGTCCACTCACTAACCACTAAGCACCAAGAAAGCGGCAACTCCCTCCAGCGCGGCCCTGGGACTGGCCGGAACCGGACCATGCTGGGTGGCTCGGGGGCAGGTCGGTTCCCAGGGGCCACTCAGGCTGGTAATCGGGTAATCTGACAACCGGCTTTTCTTTTTTTCTCTTTGGGCCACACCCGGCGATGCGCAGGGGTTACTCCTGGCTCTGCACTCAGGAATCACTCCTGGCGGTGCTCAGAGGACCCTATGGGATGCTGGGAATCGAACCCAGGTCGGCCGCATGCAAGGCAAACGCCCTACCCGCTGTGCTATCGCTCCAGCCTCAATCCTGTTTTTCTTTAGTTTCCATTTTTTAAGGGGGTGGTCCGTGGGCTGTGCCACCCGATGCGGTGCTCGGGGGCTAATCTCAGCTCTGTGCCGGAGTGACCCTTTGCCAGTGCTCACAGAGAAACAACCACGTGCAGTGCCGGGAACCGAGACCCGGGCCTCGGCCTCTGGCGACACGTGCCAGGCAGGGAAAGTGCCTCACCGCCCCTGTACCATCTCTCCTGTCCCTCTCTTATTTCTGGTCGGGGGTGCGGGGTATTCTGAGAGGTTCTCGGGGGTCCGGTGCCCCACAGGCAAACCCCATAAACACCAATTTTTTTTTTAGTTGCAAATCAACATCTCTCCAGTTCTCTCACGCATCCATGACTTCCGACCCAGTTCAAAACCCAGCAAAGCCGACCTGAGCCCGTCCCCCAGCTTCCCTGGTGGTGTTCCTGTCGGGTGGGGCCGATGGCTTGTGGGCCTGGGCGGGTGTGCCCAGGCCCGGGCGCGTTTCCCAGCGGGCGCTGCCAGCCTGAGCCCCCTCCGAGGCCTGGAGGCCCAGCCCAGCCCCGGGGCCTCTGAAGGAAGGACCCCAACAAAGTTGCTCCCACCAAGTGCTCCCCTGAGTGTCACAGTGCAGGCAGCCCCCCACCACTCAAGGAAGGAGCCCCTGCCAGGGGGTCCGAGGCCGGACCTGTCTAGCACCGTCTGCAAAGGCAAAGGTGGTCCTGGTGTCCATCAGGTCAGTCTGCAGTGCTGGGGTGTGTTTGCACTGGGAGGTTCTGCTGCTGGCGGGCGGGGAAGGACCCGGGGCAGCAGCAGGCGGGGCCCCCCCCCCCGGGGTGTGTGTGTGGGGGGGGCGTCCTGTGACCATGTCCCATCATCTCTGTCCCACACAGCCCCCCCCACACACCAGCAAAGAGCCCCGAGGCCCCCTCCCCACGCAGCCGCCCAGGACACGGGCCGGCCGAGACCACCGGAAAGTTTGCAGCCCTGAGTGGAAACTCCAAAGTTTCGTTTTCTCGAATAAGCAGTTGAGGCTTTGGAGCCCAATTATCCGCCAGAACAAAGCACAGGCGCGGCCGGGAAGAGAGGGGCCGGCGTCGCCCGCAGACGCGATGTTAATGGCAGGTTACCAGGGCCCACTGTGCATAATTTAGCCAAACAATTGATACCAAATTTTAATATATATCTATGATTACAGCTCCAGAAACGCGGCGGCCGGCCGGAGCGGAGGAGGCCCGGTAATAGGCGCACGTGAACGCGGAGGCCTAATTACATCACGGGGGAGGCGGGCGCGGCTGCTGAGCGCAGCAGAAACGCGGGTAATTTGTGCGCAGGTAGAGAGGCGGCCAGGTGCAGGGGCTGGCGGCCCGGGCCGCGCGCCTCCATCTGGCGTGGCCGGGAGGGAGCCGTGCGGGACCCCCTTCCTCAGCCGAAAGCACTGGCGCCCCCCCCACGGACTCCCACCTCGCCACCTGCCCCCGGCCCCAACGCTGGCAACGGGAAGACCTGCGAGTGTCTCCCGGCCTGAGAAAGGGGAATCGGTTCACCGTGTGAGGCAGGCCCGGCACCCTGAGGCTCACTCGGACCCCTGGCGACGCCGGAAGGACGGGGGGTGTCCGTCGCCAGGTGTCCCCGAAGGAGACGCTGAATTCTGTCTTGATACACTGTTTATTATTATTATTATTATTGTTGTTGTTGTTATTTTGGTGGGGGGTGTAGTTTGGGGCCAGGCCCAGCAGTGCTCGGGGCTGACTCCTGGCTCTGTGCTCGGGGGCCACTCCTGGTGGGGACTGGGGGACCCTATGGGTGTCAGGCACTGAAGTGGGCACAGCTGCGTGCAAAGCAACTGCCTTCCCGGCTGTGCGCCCTCTGGCCCTGTTCCAGAAGGTTCTGCGTCTAAACAGCCTCGGGTCCAGAGCCCACTGAGGTGGGGCTGCCAAGTGCCTGCCTCGCTCCCGGTGGCTCGGGGTCCCCCTTGGGGTGGGGGGGCTCCAGGCAAACGTCTTTACCAAGGCCCTGGCTGGGCTCTGCGCGCCCCAAAACCAACCAAAGTGAGAACAGCAAAGGGGCAGGCGGGGGGGGGTCTCGTTCTGACTTTGGGGGGGGCAGGATTTAGCTCTGTGGGAGTCTGAGTCAGGTGACACGGGGGGGGGGGGATATCATAGCAGCATCTCGACTCCCGTCTTCTGCCAGATCTCGGAAAGCGACACCTGGGGCCAGGGCCATCCCTCGGGGTCAGAGGTCAGGCTCACAGGCCCAGCTCTGGTGACCTCAAGGGCCCCTAAGCACCAAAGCTCATCTGTCCTGTCCCACTGACTGTCTTGGGGGAGCAGCCTGAAGCCCCCTGAGGACTATGTGGGAGATTTCAGTGCAGCCCCCCCTCAAAACAGGGAAAACGACACTTGGAATGAGGGTCTTTGTGGGTGTGGGTGAGCTGGGAAGCGTTGGTGTCCTTGTATGGAGACCCCGAAGGCCCCGACTGCAGTCCTGCTGGGGCCACACGCCAAGGGTGGCCCCGGGAGCTGGGGCCAGGCCTGGGCGGACCCTCCCCAGCCCCCAGAGGGTACCTGGACCAGCCGGATCTCAGGGTCTTTCACCCTTTCTCGACGCCCGTTTGTGAGGGGCTGACGAAGTGGCCGCTGAGAACACGGAATACGTTTCCGGCTTCTGAGGTGTCCGGGACCCCGCTGACCAACAGCCTCAGGGGACATGGGGGCGAGCAGAGGTGTGGGGGGAGGGCAGGCCCGGGTCCCTCCCCCAACACCATGCGGCTCACGGAGCACTGCAGCTGTGACCCCACGCTAGCACCGTGGCCGCCGCCACCAACACACACAAAGCCAAAACGCAGGGCCAGGAGCTGGTGACAACGTCAAGCCTCGTGTCACCAGCCTCTCCCGGGGACATTTTCCTGCTGCCACCGAGTCCTCAGCCTAAACCTGGGACCCGTGAGTGGTTCCATTCCCAGCCAAAGGGACTTCTCGTGGCTAAGGGTTCTGGCGGGGTCTGGGGTCTCTGTCTCAGCGGAGCCAACGCCATCACACTCTGGGAGGGGGAAGGGAGGGCCCTGAGGGTGGGGGCAGGGGGCAGGGATGGGAGGGCGTCACGTCCAGGGCTTCACTCCAAGGAGAGAGCATCTCTCAGAAGCATACTAAGACACAACATCAAAAACAAGAATGGAGAAAGTTTCCCGCTGTTGGCATCCGAGCACCTGGATCCGGCCATACCTGCAGCTCATGAAACTGGCCCCTGACCTGCCTAGTCACCCATCCTTTGAAACCCTTTAAAGGACTCTGGTTCTCACCCTTGGGTCTTAGTTTTGCTCTCAGAGTCCACCAAAAGCAAGTCCAATTCGTAGAGGAAAACTTTGCATCAACCACAAGGCATTAAACAAACAAACAAACAAAATAATATACTTCCCCCCTCCCCCCCGCTTCTCACTTCTGCTACCACGCTCATCCGGTAGCTTGAATTCACAAAGTCCCGTCAAGTTTCCTGGCACTCTCACTGGAAACAAGTCGCAGATATTTCCCTTCCTCCTTCCTTTCTTTTCAAAGCATGCGCTGTCACTCAAAGCTCCAGCACAGGCGAGAGCAGCGGGGGGTGCGGCCCCCACCTGCCCACATGTGCAGGAAGCTGGAGCCGCAGAGGAACCGGCAGCGCCAGGTGTGCTGGGAACCGCCTCTGACCTCACTCGGGACCTCACTGAGCAGAGAGTAAATCTCGGCAGCCCGCCAGGCAGCGGAGGAAGGAGGAGCCGCAAAGTGTGCTCATCAAAGACCCTGATTCATCCTTACAAAACCCCGTGGGGCCACCGGAGTGGAACAGTCTTAGAAACTGCCTCAATGTGAAACTCTTTCAATCAGGGGGTCTTTCTGTTTTCTCTCTTTCCTCTTCCGTAATAGAAATAGCACTTGTGTGGTTCAACGCTGCCTGAGAGAAATGTGTACCGGGGGGGAAAAAATCCATATTGGGAGAGACAGAAAGACCCGTGCGAGTATTCAGTTGTATGCCGCCCCCACCCCAAATCTCTCTGAAACGCATCTCGCAAACCCTGCTGCCCACTGGAACTCAGGGCGTGTGATTAACCGCACATGCGCCAGCAGTTCGCATATGTCGTTCATTTGCTCCGAATTTCCATGCCGCATTATAGCCCTAATGATCACTAATAACGGGCAAACCCACGTCTGATTGAGTAAGTAATTGGAGACATCATGATTTTCATCATGCGCGCAGGGTGGGGCTGATCGAGGGAGACTGGGCCGGGAACATCGGTCACAGGAGAACCCAGCCGCCTGCAGGCCTGCAGCGGGCGACAAGCTCTGAGCCCGTCGCAGGGACTGGCCGAGAGAGGCACAGCTCCGGGCCCTGCCCGCCAGACCCGAGTGGGTCTCGGGCTGCAAGTCCCACTGGGCGAGCGCCCCTGTACCATGGCATGCTGGCCGGGTGTGGGGGGCGGGGGGTGTGTCCAGGTGGAGGAAACGCTCCAGGGAGACCCAGCAGACGCCCCTGGCACACGGCGGGCAACGGTGAAAACTCCTTCCTGCGTCTTCTGGAGCCCAGGAGCCGGAAGGGAGGAGGCGCACACCCCCCTCCTGGGCTCCAGGGCAGAACGTAACGGCAGCGTTAGGCCAGCCGTTGGCCCCGGAGCCCGCCAGCACCATCATACAGAACAGCCTGATCCACGGGAGCTGGGGCCCGCAGGGGCCCGCAGCCTTCCTCTCTGGACTCAGGGGCGGGGGGCAGTGGGAGGCTGGGCCTTAGGGGCGAGGGGCGCTGTCTCCGCCTCCCTCCCCCAGGGCCGCTGAGTGCCGTGAGGCTGCAGAGGAGAAGCAGCAGAAGCTCTGGCCTGGTGCTGGTCTGCAGATGGGGCCGGCCTAGCCGGGGGACGTGGCCTGGGGAGCTGGTCCTACAGTTCGAATGGTTGCCGGACATGCCGGTCCCGAGTCCACTGCCCGCCTCACTGCCCTCGGCCAGGCCTCTCCCCCAGACCAGCTGCTGATGTCTTGGGTGTATGAGCCAATCTCTGCTCGGTCGCTGGGTCCCTCATGAGACATGGAGCCACCAGCACCCCCTACACACACACAGACACACACATACACAGACACACACACACAGACACACACACAGACACACACAGACAGACACACACAGACACACACACACAGACACACACACAGACACACACAGACACACACACACAGACACAGACACACACACACAGACACAGACACACACACACACAGACTCACACACACACACATACACTCTTACTCTTCCACCCCGAGCTTGGGTGTGACCAGGATGGGACACTTGAGCACTGCGAAAGGAACGATGGGCAGGACACTTCCACCAGGACACGGGAGGGCGCTGACCGCAGGGCTGGGAGCCCCCCGGAGCCCGACCCCTGGGCAGCACGTGGTCAGCAGGAAGTGGCTTCTAACCCCCGTGACCACTGCTGGGAGGGCCCTTCCGGAGCCCAAACCCAAATAAAGCGGGGATTTGTGTGACTCCTCCCCCCCCCCAAAAAAAAACACTAATTCCTGGCTAAACCAAGGTGTCCAGAAGTTTCATGGAAACTCTGCAGAATGTCTAGTTCAGTGCCCTCATATTGAATTTCAGAACCGCCCTGTGCAGACGCCCAGCCCCCATTGCAGTAATTACACAGAATAACCCCCCCCCCCCATGGCAGGTGTTAGCTTTGGGGAAAAAATTATCAGCTCAAGGTTAGGCAAAGGGAATTTGGATCGTAAGGTGCCCATTTAGGAATTCACCTCCTCATATGTTCTGTCTTTTTTTGGGGGGGGGTAACTACCATTCATCGCATGGATTTAAAGATTTTTTCAGCCCCCAAACAGCAAAATCGCTTACAAATATCCGCACTCCTGGGCTGGAGCTAGAGCTCAGCGGGGAGGGAGGGCGGGGTGCTGGCCGTGCAGGTGGCCCCCAGGTTCAACCCTGCACCCCACATGGTCCTGTGGGCCCCAGGAGTGATCCCTGAGCCCAGAGCCAGGAGCAAGCCGAACCAACACTGGTGCTGCCCCACGCCCGGAAAAACAAATCAAAACAAAGAAAGATTTGCACTGCTATTTTAAAAAGGTTATTAATACATCAGAGACATTGAAATTCGAGATATTAAACTTTTTATAAGTTACTAGCTTACCGCCCACTTATCACACCTTGTCACATTTCCTTCCCATCTTTTTTTTTTGAAATTTAAATTTATTTATTTTTTAATTGGAATCACAGTGAGATACACAGTTACTAAGTTGTTCATGATTAGGTTTATAGTCATATATTGTTCTAACACTCGTCCCTTCACGAGTGTATATTTCCCACCACCAATGTCTCCCTACCTCCCCCCTCTATGGAAGACACTTGTTTCCTCTCTCTCTCTCTCTCTCTCTCTCTCTCTCTGGGGATTTTGGTTTGCAATACAGATACTAGAAGGTTAGGAGGTATGTCCCTTTACTTTCAACACTTGGTTCTTACCCAAATTAATCATTTCCTTTAATCATTTCCTTCTCATGTTTTGTGGGGGGTGTGAGTCTAGGATAAGTCAGTGTATATTTTTGTCACTCTCGTTAGAATCAAAAGGCTTCCCTGCCTTTGTTTCCCTTGCGGGATATCATCACCCTTGTCTCTCCGCTGCCACTTACGGGAGCAACTTCTCTACAAAATGCCCTTTTTAAGTTTGGGATTACGGGGACATCCGGTTGTTCGTGGGATGACCACACAGATAGGTAAGGGAAATACTGAGTAAGACCCCACATGTCGCCAGGGACAAGAAAATACAGAAGGCACCCAACACGGACCCCGGGGTCCCGGGGACCAGGTCCTGCAGATCAGGGTCCTGCTCTCCTGGCCAGCCACCCGGACCCACTGCTGGGCAAGGCAGAAGCAAAGGCCACGCCAGGGGAGGGGGCAGCGGTGGTGGGCTGGACAAGAAGAAGTGACGGGTGAGGACCCTGCAGGGGTTAGGGAAGACTCGCCTGGCCTGAGCACTGTGGTCTGGGGTCTCTAGCGAGATGGCCCCAGGAAGAGCTTAGTGTATCTCTCACTGTGTGCACACAGAATGACTAGACATACTGGTAAGAGGTGACTTTAAGACGACTGCTTCGATGGATGCTGGCATAGGAAAGGGGAAGGCAACACACCCTAGACGGAGTCCCGCCCTTGGGTGGGGCTCCCAGCAGGAAGCTGGGCAGCTGAGCACTTAGATGAGACTTTGCCTTTGAGTGAATCTCCTAGAAGAACTAGCCGTGCAGGAAGGGCTTTACCCCTGGTCGCTGCTTATGATGATGTGTAACTGCTACCCCAACTCATGATTTCTCTAGAACTAAGGCTGCGAGACTTGAATAAACGGCCGCTGATCACCAACCAGCCTGTGGCCCCCGTTCCTTCGTCCATCCGTCTCCATCTACCAGCTGGGGAGTGGGGGATGGTGATGGGCCCCAAACGCACCAAAGGTGAGGTCACCTCGGCAGGCCGGTGGCACCCAGGAACAACAACAGACTGCAGGGTGGGGACCGAATGTGTGGGCGAGCTTCCCCTGGCTCCCAGGAGAGGGGGCGGGCCGTAAGGGCAGGGCTGGGCTGCTGGTCTCAGAGGGCAGGCCTGGCCTTCCTGTGGCCCCGGCCCCTCTAGGGGCACAGCCCTGAGCTCGGGGGGCTGCACCTGCTGAGGTGGGGCATGACAGCGCCCTCAGAGGCAATCCGGTGTCCGGACCAGTATCGAAGACGGAGCAGCATTTTCCTCCGTGTCTGGGACGGGCGACTGGGGGCTGGCCTGCCTGGGAGATCAGGGTGCAGGACGCCCAGAGGCTGGACAGCTGCGGCCACCTCTGAGCGGTGGCGGGGTGCCATCTCCAAGACGGGAACTCTCGTGGAAACGCGGGTTGGAACCGGGGTCCCGTCTCGGGCGGTCACTGCGACCTCGGGCCAAGGTTTCAAGCCTAGAGATTCACCGGCTGTGTCCCGAGGACTTTGGGTCAAGGCCACCGGTGCCCTCGGCCTGCTGGCCCTGGGAATAACCACTGTTCCTCTCCATCCGGACGGGGGCATCCAGAGCAGTCAGCTCTCCCCGCTTGCACGGACCCTGGCTCGGGAAGGAACAGGGGCGCTCTCCGGAACTGAAGGCAGGGCCAGAGGGTGCCGGCTGGCTCGGGGTGCACTGCGGGGCCGGTTGGCTTCGCTCCAGCCCCACCAGGCAGTGCCCGGCTCCTCTCTCTGGCTGGAGGGGCGCAGTACACCGGAAACCGGCAGTGGGGAGCGCGTGCTGGGGGCAGGGCCCCCGTGCTGAGTCTCCGAGGAGGGGATGCCGCCTCCCGACAGGGAGCCGCAGCGGCAGGAACGGGCCCCGCCGCCAACCCGGCCATTTGATGTGGCTGAGTGGAGCCAGGATAATGAATTGAGAAAAGGTGTCCCCGAAAACCACTCACTGCTCATGCAGAACAATCCCTCTGGCACCTCCGCTGAACCTGAACCTCTCTTCTCCCGGCTGAAAAATCTCCCGACACGTACATCTTCAAGGTCGCGTCTCCCGGGAGGGGGGATGAGCTGGGAGGAGGCGGCGGCGGCATGGGGCTGCCCGGCCCCCTGCTCCCGCAGCTGCAGGCATCGCCAATCCATCCCTGGGCGGGCCTGGCTGATCCCCTCCCCCCACCACCCCGCACCACCGGGAGAGCCCTGCCAGGGGCCGGGATGGCCGGGACCCTGGCCCTGACCAGGGCAGCAAGGGCACGGCGGGAAGGCTTGTCAAAAAGCCTGGCGCGTCATTAATAATGCAGAACCCCCCCGACACGTATACGGAGATCAATTGGCAATAATTCCACGGGACGAGACTGGGACTGGAATTGCAAAACTGAGCGTGAAGGACGCTGTCTGAGGCACGGAGAGTGATGACGGGGGCATGCCCCCTCCCTGCCATCTGATGGCCATTATGGGTGGGAAAGTAGGCAAAGGGGGACCCTGTGTGAGGGTGCCGGGAGGCTGGCTCTGTGTGTGTGTGTGTGTGTGTGTGAGAGGAGAGAGAGAGAGAGAGAGAGAGAGAGAGAGAGAGAGAGCACTGAGGAGGGAGCTGGGAAGCTGGGAGCAGAGCTGGAGGGGGCAGGGGGAAGGAGACGATGGGGCGGGAGGCAGGTTCCCCCCTTCTGCAAGCAGAACCCCGGGGCTGCTGAGGGGTACATGCATCCCGGGGTTCCCCTTGCCCTCAGACCCCTGGGAAAACCCAAGCAGAAGGAGCCTGGTCCAGCCCTGCAGAAAAGGCCTGTCGGGACCCCCAGGACCCCCCATGGCGGCTTCCCCCTCAGCCCCCCGCTAATGCTCACAGCGGGACCAGCCCCCGTTCCTCTCTCACTCCAAGCCCAGGCTTCCTCCACTCTGCCTGCCGTGACCCCATTTCCGCTGGAGAAGTGGCCCGGTGGCAAGAGCTGCCAGGAGCACCCGGGTGGGTGACGGCTGGTGCTGCGTTCAGGAAACTTCCGAGGGGCTGATCTTGCCCCATGCCAGCCGCCCCCCCCCCCCCCCCCCCCCCGCCGCTCCATCCCAGCACCCACAGCCGAAGAAGGAGCCGGGCGGCTGGGGCTCTCCTGGAGATGCAGAGGACTGAGTCAGCACAGACGCGGGGACTGACCAGACGCATCGGGCTGGGCTTCCGGAAAGGGAGCCGGGCTCTGCTAGGGACGTCTGGGGGCGCGAGGGAGGGGCCGCCAGGCTGTAGGTCTAAGCCGGAGACCGTCAGTGCTGGAGGACAGGCAGCCAGGCGCTCCTCTCTGCACAAGCTGTCCTCGTCCGTTCTCCTGGACAGCAAAGGCCACGTCCAACACCCACCACTGTCTCGCTGGCACAGTCGGCAACGCAGTGAACCCCTGGTGACACCCAGGCTGCTTCATCCCATTACACACCTTCACTCTCCGTCAACAATCCCACTTACGGTCACTAACAGGACAGGCCCAGTGCTGAGAGTCCTATTCTCAGTGAATGCTTTAGGCTTCTGTTCTCTGTAAATTCAACAGAGTTCTGCTACTAATGCTAAAGACATATGTATTCTCTGTTTAGGTTACAGAGCTGCACTCCGAGAATGCTGTAGAGTTCTACTCATTGCTAATGCCACAGATTTCTTTTTTTTTTCCTTTTGATGTTTTGGGTCACACCCAGCGATGTACAGGGGTCACTCCTGACTCTGCACTCAGGAATTAACTCCTGGCAGTGCTTGGGGAACCATATGGGATGCTGGGAATCGAACCTGGGTCAGCCGCGTACAAGGCAAACGACCTACCCGCTGTGCTATTGCTCCAGCCCACGACAGATTTCTATTCTCCATTAATATTGTAGACTTCTATTTTTTTATTAATACTGTAGACTTCTATTCTTTATTAATACTGTAGACTTCTATTCTTTATTAATACTGTAGACTTCTATTCTTTATTAATACTGTAGACTTCTATTTATTAATACTGTAGACTTCTATTCCTTATTAATACTGTAGACTTCTATTCTTTATTAACGCTATAGGTTTCTATTCTCTGCTAACACTATGGAGTTCCAGTCTCCGGAAATGCTCTAAGCTTCTATTCTCTATGAATATTCTAGACTTCTCCGTTACTGCTCTAGACCAGGAAGTCAATGGAGCCTCACTCCCTGCAAATGCAGTAGACTGCCACACCAACCTCGCTGAAGGCTCCACAACCCACTGAAAAAGCTGCCCACGAGAACGGAAGGTTGTCTCTGGGCGCCTGGCGAAGAATTCCTCCTCTTGATTTATGAAGGCCTGGAGTTCTCGCAGGCGCATGTTGACAGAAAAGCACTTCTATTTTTAAATAATTAAATTTTTAAAATGACACAAAAATCATTCAACCTGCTGAGAGTGAGAAGATAAATACCTCCGGGGTAAGCCGGGGAGGGATCCCGCTACAGAGCCAAGTGCTGGCGAGAAGGCCCCGGGCACGGGGACATTGGGGGGGGGGGGGCGGGGGAGGAAGAAATCGACGTGTCCACACAGAGCCCGGGGCGGCCCCTCAGAGGGTGCCCTGTGCATCCCAGGAATGAACACACAAGTGCGTCATGGGCACGGCCCTCGGGGACACAGGGCAGCAGGTGCTGGTCAGGAAAGCCTCTGCCCCCGACCCTGGCCGTTCCCCGTCACAGACGAAGGGGCTTCTCCCAGACACGCAGCCTCACGCGGCCTCAGGCTTCTGAGGAGCACGCGTGCGCCCAGTGGCCTTTCGGGAGAGTGTGGACAATCTGACGGGTGGGGGCTTGCTGGTCAGCAAAGGACTCACATGGAAACGCCGGGAGTGGGGCGCAGAGGCCTCCTGTCCACCATCCGTCTGTCCAGATCCACTTCCCCTTACCGAGAATCCGACCTAGAGACCTGGGTGCTGTCACCTGGGCAGAACTGCCCCGGGGACTGGCTCCCCTGTCTGCCGTGACTCGGGCCCCCCGCCAGCGGGAGGCAGCTCCCCCAGCCTGCGGTGGGCAGCCGAGGACGGGCCTGGACAGATGACCAGCACCAGGAGACGGGGCTCTGCCCTGAGCAGAAGCGAGCGTTGGGTCCCGGAGGGCCCATCTCCCGCAGCCCAGCTCACAGGGCCTGGTGACAAGAGTCGCCGAGTGCTGAATGCACTGGGACCCCAGAAGGGCAGGGGCCAGTGAGGGCGGCGCCCGGGGTGTCGACGTGTAGAGGACTGAGGGGATGTGCACGGCGGGCATGAGTCGGCTGCTTCCCTCCTCCCTGGGCACCAGCTAAGGGACCCCCCACTCTTGAGACTCACTTGAGCCACGTGGTCCTGGAAGCACAGCGTCTCTTCCTCAGCTCGCTGGGCCCCAGCCCATGCCTGGAGTGCGGGGGGGCTGCTCCACCAAGCCGTAGGGGCCAGGGGCCCGAGGGCCGGACTGAAAGGACAGGGGTGACGGGGTGGGGGCAGCCCAGCGCCCCACCATGGGCCTCCCCGAGGTCAGGGCCTCTGAAAAGCCCTGGCATGCTCTTCATACCCGCCAGGGCCGGGAGGACGGGGGAGGGGGTTCTTCAGAAGCCAGTGTCCACTCCCTTCCTGCGCACCCCACTGCTGGCCAGCTGGCAGACACTTGAGGGAGAATAGAACTGTCCAGAGAGCAGAAGGTGCCGCGGAGCGAGTCTGTGAGCTCCAGGCAACACAGATGACCCCAGCACGAGCCCCCAGACGGGCAATGCCGAGACCAGGAAGCAGGGCCGTCTCGGCAGGAGGCAGAGAGAGAAAGCCTCCTCCATCACGGCACGGGTGCCAGGGAGCCCCGGCCGCCCTGCCCTGGCCTGGCCTAATCTCGGGGAGCCCTAAGTCCTCAGAGCCAACGGGGCAGCCTGGAGGACGGGGGCGTCCTGGGCAGGCTGCCCTCGCTGGAGGCCAGGATGCCACTCTCCGCTGGCTGGGCCCCCTCCCCCCCCCCCCGGTCAGCGAGGCCTCGGTGAAGAAGTCACCAAGTAATTATGAAAGAAAAACAAAAAAGAGGAGAATCATCAGAGTTTTCCTGAGTAATATAAAAATCATCGCAGTGTCCTGGCCGACATGCATTTTTAAACAATGGCTATAATAAGGGAAAATTAGACCGCATTACTTATTCATAAAGTTCTGGTGAGCTCTTGGCTCCGTCCGTAACAGTTTACGCTTATAAATAGCATTTTGGGGGGCAGATGGCGTGTTTCGGTCAGGCAGTGTCAGAAACAGCTGTCTAGTCGGGTCCTAGGGGGAGTCTGTGTTTGTCTCGGGTCATCGTTGCTGCTGAACCCGGGTAAGGATGATGCAGAGATTAGAGAGGCTTCAGGCCCCTGCTAGTGAGACACCTGGGTGTGCTTCTACCAGAATGTTCTATTTGATTAAAACACACACACACACATGCACGCACGCACGCGTACACACATACGCACACACATGCACACGCATACACACATGTGCACACACATGCACACGCATACACACATGTGCACACACACATACACACACGCACATGCATACACACATGTGCGCACACATGCGCACACACACACACACACGCGCACACACACTCACCAAGCATGTTGCATTGGAAGACAGCACACAGTGCTTGACGAACGCACGGTCTCTACACTACGGTCGAGAGACGAGGGGACGGACAGCAGAATGCAGGGGGACGCCCAGGGGGTCTCCAAGGAAATGTTTCCTGTGAGCAGCCTCGAGCGAGAGCACTGAAGGCTCCTGGGCTGCCGGGCAGAGAGGACCAGGCCTGTCTTGCTAACACCACAAATCCATTCAAATACAGCAATGACTGCCTGTCGTTTGGGAGGCCACCAGCAGGAAGGAGTGGCTGTCCTCCTGGTTTGGGGGCCTCGCCCGACGGTGCTCAGGGCCTCTGGCTGGGTCAGTGCTCGTGAGTGACCCCGGCTGAGCTTGGAGGACTGATACAAGGCGCTGCATCTGAACTGGGGCAGGGGGATGCAAGAAAAATGCCCCCAGGAAAGAAAAAAGTGTAGAAGCTTCTTTTGGTCCCCTGCATCCCGCCCTCACCACCCCCACCGTGGCCCTGTTTCTGGCTGGCGCGCGCTCAATTCTAGAAGGTACCAGCAACCCCCAACCACAACCCCCAACCGCCTCGAGAGAAGCTGCTCCTTCTCCTCCACGCACGAGTCCAGGCTTGGCCGTCCTGGTGGGTGACCCTCCTGCGGTCCCCCCTCACCACTTCCCCTTGGATCTCGGGGGTCCTGGGGCCCCCAAGGAAATCATGCTTCATTGCTCGCACGGCCAGGTGCCGCTCTCCAAAGCGCAGTCGGGCAGCGAAGGAAGGGCACCGTCGACGCGGACAGAGAACGGCCGCTCGTGACCCCCGACGTGGAACCCTGCCGCCCCTCCCCCCTTTCCAGACTTTCTATTTGGGCCCGAGCCGCCCGGTCACATCCCCTCTGCTCCCCGACTGCAGGCGCGGCTGGCGGTGGTGGCACCAGGCTCCCCGCCACCTCCCCGCCCCCGCCCCCGGCCAGCTGCCTGGCACGCTGCAAGCCTCTCGTGGTGTCATCTTGCTTCAGCCGCCCCAGAGCCCGCCGGGGCCTGGGCAGGGGCCACGGGCTCAGATGTGCCATGCAGCAGGTGCCCGGGGGCGGAGACTGCCTTGCCCTGAGGCGAGGACCTGCAAAGTGCGAGGTCAGGGCCCCGGCCGGCCCCTCTGAGCGGAGCTGCAGCACGCAGAGCCCCCGTTCCGGGCCTCGCGGGGGCCTGAGGGGGGCGCCGCCTCTGCGGGGGGCTCCCCTCCCCTCCCATCAGTGCTTATTATTTGGCGTAAATCAGCCCCCCAATTACATGACTGCCACCGCCACGAACACTTGTAATTAAAACTGGGAACTGACGTCCCGGAGTCTGTTCCCTGTCCCCGGCCCCTTTGTCCTGCAAAGATATTATTGGAAAGAGCAGGAACACAGCGGCAGCGCGGGGACAGATGCTCTCGGAATATAATGGGCCTCGGCTCCTGGAGGGGAGGCTGGGAAGGGGTGCGGGGCGGAGCTGGCGCCGCGACAGCTTTATTTACCCGCTGTGCGGGGGGGGGGGGGGCTCCCAGGAGGGAGGGGGGCGCCGGTGGGCATGCTGCAGGGCAGAGAGCCGGAGCCCCTCTGGCCTCCCCGCAGCTCGGCTCCCGGCCCCTGAGCCAGCTCTCCTTCATCACACGTGTCCCGGGCCCTTGGCATGGAGCGCCCTGGAGCCCGTGCCAGCCTACAGCTCCGTCCCTAGCGCCGTTGGCCATCCAGGTCCCCTCCAACCTTCCCGCACCCACCCGGGGCACTGCTGGGCACTGCCCGGCTCGTCCCAGACCTTAGTGCCCAGTGCCTTAGAGACAGCCGCCACCCCAGGCTCCTGCCCATCTGATTGGAGGATCCCAATTGGGCTCCCCCCGGGGGACCCTTGCTGTATGGTGGGTCAGCAGGGAGACCTGGGCGAGGGGCGGGGGCAGCCCTCCAGGCTGTTTCTGCAGCTCCTTCCTGCCCGCGGGTCACTCTCCAGGAGCAACCAGGCCTTTGCCTCTCTGTGCGGGAGAGTTCTAGAAAGAGACAAAGAGGGGGGGGTCCCGGGGCAGCCCTGCCAGTACAACTTCCTGTTCTTTCCTTCTCAGCCAGTGCCCGTCCCTTAGAGGCACCCAGAGCAGAGCTTGTCCTGGTAAGACACCATGGTGGGGGGGGCGGGGTCCTCCTCCTGGCCAGACACCGCCGCCCGCCGACGGTCCCCCCCAAACCGGCATTTTCCCTCCCTCCCTTGATCATTAGCGGCTAATGGACCTGCCGAGAGGCGCCTTATTGAATGAGCTAATGAGGAAGGATGCTGGCGATTAGATGATCTATTTTCGGGACTTGGAGGCTGGGTGTTAGGGTCGCCAGTGAGTCTGTGTGTTGCCTGCGGGGCAGCAGACAGCACCTCTGAGAAGGGGCTCCTGCCGGGACCCCCCGGGTCTGGGCACGAGTGAGGGAGTGAGGATCGGAATCCCGGTCCTGGGGGTGAGGGGCGGCTCTGAAGGAGGAACTGGGTCTCCGGTGCCTGGAACTCAGTACCAGGCATGTACCTAGATGGCCCGATAAATTTCTTCACGCGGCGGCAGAGGGCCTCAAGGCTGTCTGCACACATGTCCACTGACCGTGTCCACTGTCCACTGACCAATAATATCTTTGCAGGACAAAGAGGTGGATAACACAGGCCCTGGCTCGCTCCCACCTCCCGCCAGTAGAGACACCGAGGATACTTCTGATGGCGCAGGCAAGGCCGCAGCGTGGAGGCGAGGCTCTCGGCGGAAGGAGGAGGAGGGGGGAGATTGTCTGTTCTGAGCCAAATTTCTGCAGCTTCTCTCTCCCCTGGTCCTCCAGGCAAGCTGAGAGACTTGGGGTGACCTTCTTAGTCACCCACCAATTGATTTTGAGAATCCCCTTAGGACCAAGCCAAGCTAAGCTCATTACCATAGTCCTTTGCTTAAAAAAAAAATCTATGAAGTCCAGGCTGCCTACTGGTACGCTCCGAGGCCGGCTGAAACCCTCAGAGCATACCGGGAGGCAGCGGAGTGGCGGCTTATTTGATTTTTTTTAAAAAAAAATCAAACAAGGGCGGTCGGGTCACATCCAGGGTCAGGGGAACCACACGTGGTGTGAAGGTCGGACCCAGGTAGGCCACATGCAAAGCAGGTGCCTGAGCCCCTGGAGCATCTCTGGGGCCCTTCCTACACCCTCCTACTGGGCCTCATCACATCACAGAGGCCACGGCCACAGCCCTGGGCAGGCGGAATCTCCTCAGGGTGCGGAGAGGGGGCCCCGGGATTCAGCATTTTTAAGTCTGTTCAGATGAGTCCAGTCTACGCTCATCTCGGAACACCAAGGCCCAGAAGAGGCTGTGTCTGCCTTATTATCCAACAGCCCCGAGGTGGTTTCCCGCTCGCAGGGGTGGGGTTGGGGGAGTGCGGGGGAGGTTCTCACCTGCTTTATCTTCCGTTTCTCTCCCCCAGCCTCTTCCAAACAGGCTTATTTCGAGATTTCTGTCATGCCACCTTTTCATCGGGCTATTTCTACCCTTGATCATTTGCATAAGGCATCAGAGCCTTGGGCTTGAGGGAGAACCGCCCCGCCCCCCCCTCCCAAAACTGTAGCACTGTTGTCCCATTGTTCATCGATTTGCTCGAGCGGGCACCAGGAACGTCTCCATTGCGAGACTTGTTGTTACTGTTTTTGGCATATTGAATACGCCACGGGGAGCTTGCCAGGCTCTGCTGTGCGGGCGGGATACTCTCGGTAGCTTGCCGGGCTCTCCGAGAGGAGACAGAGGAATCGAACGCAGGTCGGCCACATGCAAGGCAAATGCCCTACCTGCTGTGCTATTGCTCCAGTCCTAAACAGAAACAAAAACAAAAATCCAAAGTACTGTACTTAGCACGTGACCGCCTGCTGCGAACAGGAGCGGAGATACATCAGCTCTGAGGGATCAATCACTTTCTGGGTGGTTCCACGCGGACGGCAGCCCCGCTGATCAATCAGGTGAGCATTACATATTTGCTACAATCTCTCTGGCTTTGAAATGGTGGCACCTTATAGACAAGCCCTCCATGCTGACAATTATCTATTTAATTGGATCAATACAGACAGCCCACTCCCCCAAACCACTGATTTGATTAATCAGGCCCGTCCACCGTCACTCTCCTCTCTCTCCTCCCGGGCCCGGGTCGGCCCAGACTGGGTGGCAATTTCTCCCGGATAGGCCTGGCGAGTCGATAATCTGCTTTTGGATAAAGTATCTGATTGCTCGCAAATTATACAAATCACATTGATTACCGGCAAATCATAATGTTTACGGAGCACTATTGGCTTCGGCTCCAGAGCATGACGAGGTATTTAATTAACAACCATCAGATATAATTTACCCTGTTACAATGACCAGACAAGAGATGACTGTCGATTTCAGAGGAAAGCCGATACTCTGGAACTGGGACAGGCCAGGGCCGAGGGGGCAGGAGCTCAGCGACAGCCCCCAAGTCACGGCCCCTGAAGCCACCTGTGGTCCTGGTCCTGCCCCCTCCCCCCCCACCCGAAGAAGCAGAGGCGTATGTTTCTTCCCCAAGGGCCAATGAACTACGTAACTGCCTTCGTTTCTGTGTTCCCTGTGACTACCAGGAAGCTCGGAATGCTTTCCATACATATTCATGTGGAATATTCATATTTCTGTCAAAGCGCCCTTCAGCGTTCCTGCGGCCCAGGTAGGTGCATTTCCCCATACTTGTCATTTCCTGCCAGGTGGCTTGTGTCACTTCTTGACTATCACTCTCTGGGGGAGGCGGCAGCTGCGGCTCCGGACGCCGCCGAGGTTGCGTCCTGGTTGCACAGAATCTTCCTGTGGCTCACTCTGCAAAGGTTGGCGGGGGAGAGCCAGACCCAAAGTTGCCAGAAGACAAGACAAGAAGCCTCAGAGATTTCACAATGGTTTTACAGAAAGGAACACACAAACACACACACACACACACACTCCACCACCACCACCACCACCACCACCACCAACAACAACATAATAACAAAGGGTACAATTTTAAGATATAGTAAGTTTAAATCTCAGCATGTATATATCAAAATTTCAATTTCTCTCTTTTTTTTTTTTTTTTTGGGTCACACCGGGCGATGCACAGGAGTTATTCCTGGCTCTTCACTCAGGAACCACTCCTGGAGGTGCTCAGGGGACCATATAGGATGCTGGGAATTGAACTCGGGTCGGTTGCATGCAAGGCAAATGCCCTCCCCGCTGTGCTATGGCTCCAGCCCCTCAATTTCTCTTTTCAAAATGAGTTTTGGGGAGATTTGGGCCATTCCTGGCTGTGCTCAGGGCTTCTTCCTGGTTCTATGTCTCGCCCCCAATTTTCATTTCTTGAGTCACTCCCGGGTGCGTGCATGTGTGTGTGTGTGTGTGTGTGTGTGTGTGTGTGTGAGTGAGTGAGTGAGTGTGTGTGTGTATGTGAGTGTGTGTGAGAGTGTGTGTGTGTGTGAGTGTGTGTGTGAGTGTGTGTGAGTGTCTGTGAGTGAGTGTGTGTGTATGAGTGTGTGTGTGTGAGTGTGTGTGTGTGTGTGTGGCCATGTTTGTGGTCCTTGAGCAAAGCTGAAAGTCTCCAGCGAGACCATGTAGCTTGGGGGCCTCTGGAGAGCGGCTGCTGCTGCCCCGCCCGCCTTCCCACCTCCCCCCCTTGGCCCAGGGGAGCGCGGACGGGGAGCAGCCAAGCGGGGAGTGGCGCTCTCGGCTGAGGTGTGTCTACGTTCTCTTCTAAGGACGCTTTGGACAGAATACCACCCAGGGCACCCCGCCCCGTGCTTCAGAGAATAGGAGGAAGCGGAGGCTCGAATCCTGGAGGAGAGGGTTCACGGGCAGAGGGGGGTGAATGGGGGCTGCTGGCCTGGAGCACCCGAACCTCTGCCTTCTCGCGGCGCCCCTGCGGGTGGCTTTGTTGGGTGGATGAGCCTTTGACCCACGCATAGAGCAGGACCGTCTCTGCCTCTTTCCACGACGCCACTGAAATGCTTGAAGCAGCCGCCGGCGCGCAGTTACCTCTAGTGACAAAACATGGCGGAGCTGAGGTGGCAGAAGGGAACGAAGGCAGAGGAGGGAGGCCGCGGCACGCGCGGGGACTGGATTTAAACCCTGGCCGTGCGCGCCTCCGCACCTTCAGGTTCCCTCACTCAGGGGCCGGAGCCTCATTTTCTTGGAAGGGGCGTCTCGACCCAACCCCCCTCCTCCCCGCCTGCCCCCGTGAGTGCAGACGCGCAGAAAGGCCGCGTTGGCTGGAGAAGCGGCAGCTGGAAACGGGGTGGCCCAGGTGACGGCGTCCACCCGGGCGCGGGGACTCAGGGGAGAAAGTGCAGCCACGGCCGCCAGAATCCCCGAGATCCATGTGGCAACATTTACGTTTTTACATCCATGGAAAACCGAGGGATGCTCGGAAGACACCGGCATCTGGAGGGGATTCACGCAAAGGCTCCAGCGACCTTCCCACCCAGGGACAGTAGGAAACAGGACGGCGTTAATAACATGCCGGGACCCGCAGCTCATGGGACTCACCCAGAAAAAGAAGGTTTGCAAAGTCTGGCCTGGCATTTCTCCAGCCCACCCGCCCTCACACCCCCACCCGGGACCACCGCCTTCGGGGAAATATGGGGAACCCGTCAAGCTGGACCAAACCGAGGAGCCTCCTTCCAGGGGCCCATGCCTTCTCCTCAGGAGACTCCTGCCTCCCTGGCAGCGTGGGCGCCCGTGCCAGCCACGGCCTGGAAACACCTGTGGTCCTGGGCCCTCGGCAGTGCCAGGAAACCGACGGCTCATAACCGCGGCCTGAGCATCCTGCACGCCGGATGCTGAAGGGGCGAGGAGGGGAACCCTTTCCCGGGCAGACGACCCTCTTGCCCTCTCTGGGCACGGGGTCTGTGCGGGTGGGGGGCAGGAACCAAGTGGCAAAGCTTCAATTACAGAGTCCCGGGAGGGAGGGTGAGCAAAAGCCCCGGCCTTGCACCTTGTCACCTTGTTGTGGGCAATTTGGATACAGAAACAAGAAATGAGGTCATAAAAGTAGCAAATCGACCTGAAATTGCTATTTTCTTGCAAGCTCCCCGCCGGCTTTCCGCTTGCTTCTTCCAAGCCAACTCTGGCGGACTGGGGGACCCGCCCGGCACAAGCCCAGCTCAGCGCCAGAGCCGGACCCGGCCAGGGTGGCGTGACTTAACCGGCAGGCGAGTGAGCTGGGAGTGAAAAGTGGCCCGTCGGGACAGAGCCGGCACTGGCCCCCTCTCTGGTCATCAGCTAAGCGGGGAGGAGGGCTGCGGGGAGCCACCCAAGGGTCAGGGGCTCTGCACCGACAGGAAGACGGCCCTGCGTGCTGGGCGGTGACCTCACCCAAAGGCACAGGACCCCGGTGGGCCAGGCCTAATCAGCGTGCCCTTCCCACTGACAGGGCCGGGCCTCAACAGAGACTCTGATCCCCGGGGCCTCACAGAGACAGCACCTATGGAGGGGACAGGTGGCACGGTCCCGAGAGTGGCCTCGAGGGGCTGAAAGCTGCCTGTGCCAACTGCCATCGAGAGACGGCGCACCTCGCTTCCGCAGCCCCAAGGAATCTGCGTGTGCAGGACCGAGGCTTGACCCGCCCCGGCATGATTCTCTCCATCCCGGCTACCTGTAGTGATCTCCGGGCCCTGGACACTGTCTGCGACGCCCCCACCCCTACCCGAGTGACAACAGAACAGAGCCCCGCCGGCCACGCTGCCCGTGGGATTCCAGCCGTGCCCGCCTGGGCGGGGCCTCTGCCCTGCAGCCAGCGTGGAGACCACCAACCTCTTGACTTGCACCACCGCATGGGTGGTCCTGGAAGGCGTGAGCCCGGTCACTCCGCGCTCAGAGCTGGGGGGCTGCAGGGGCTGCTGGGGGCCGGGGATGGTCTGGGAGGCTGACTGAGGGCAGCTGCTGACTGGGGACGCTTCCCCTGACCCGGCCCCTAACGCACACGATGCTGCGTCTGTACCCTGGCTGAGGGCTCTCCCCCTGCCCCTCGGGCTGTGTCTCTGAGCTGGCATGGGATGCTGGGGCCGGTGACATGTGACCTCCACGTGTCCACAGAGTGAGAGGATCACCCAGGGCGTCTCCTGGGGCAGGGGCTGCGAGGCGGGCTAGTGCCTTTCCCTATCATGTTGGGGTTCTTGGCGACCCCCCTGACCTGGCTCAGGAAGGCTGCACCCCAGCAATGCAAAGACGGGAGGTGCCTCTAATGATTAAATCTCGGGGGCCAGAGGCATGGAAGCAGAATGAGGTCAGAATGAAATTTTGCATACTTAGGATTGCTTCCATAGAAATGCCCGTGGGCACCAGTGAGCATCACTCATTGGAATATTCCCATCGCTCTTTCTGTGGGTGAGGGGAGCGAGCCAGAAATGTTCCGGGGTAACTCCTGGCTCTGTGCTCAGGAACGACTCCTGGTAATACAGGACGGCCATGCAGGATGCTCAGGGGACCATGCAGGATGCAGGGATGGAACCCCGGTCAGCTCTGCGCACGGCGAGCCCCCTCCCCGCTATATTAGCTCTCTGACCCTCTGCTTTTCATTCTTCTATCCATTATCCATCCATCATCCATCACTCATCCATCATGCATCAGTTCATTAGTTCATTCATTTACTCATTCATTCAGTGATGCCGAAGTTTTCCAGGGCCTGGGTTGGAGACAGGACCTTCAGCCAGCCCAGGGGGCTCCTGACCCAGGGCCGAGGAGAGCACTGAGGGCTGGAGCACAGGCTTTGCATGTCGGAGGTCCAGTTCTGGCTCCCGGCACGGTACTGTCCCCCAAGCATTGATTGCCAGGAGCACAGGGGACAGTGGTTAACCAACTGGCTGCAGACACGGGAGCTCACTCAGGATTCCCCGGGGGGCCGCTCTCATCACAGTGGCAAAGGGACTCTGAAAAGGAACCCGGAGGAGATCCTTGTGGGGAGGGCTCGGCCCGGACAGGACGGCGCCAGCTCTGCAGAGGGCAGAGAGGGGCCTAGAGCCCAGGGGAGGCCGCAGGGGCTGGGCAGGCGGGAGCACAGACCCCCCAGCCTGAGGGTCCTGGCGCACAGCGATGCGTGAGCTGCTGCCCTGGGGGCTAGAGATGCTGAGTGGGTGCCAGCCTGTACTGGTATCCAGCAGAAACACCCAGCTCCATGAAAGCATGGGGACACTTCCCCCACAACCCAGCCTGCATGAGCAGCAGGGAAGAGATGGGGACGACATCTCCCCGAGGGCTATCAGGCTCCGGGGCTCTGGCCGCGCCTTGCTTTGGCACGCTGAGCTCCGGAACCAGGAGCAGGAACCAGGATCCACGGCTGCTGCTGCCAGCCGGGCGCTGGCAGTGCCAGGAAGCCCCCGCCAGCCCGTCCTGCTGAGCGCCAGGCTCCCTGCATCCTTCCACCCGTGTGGGGGGCTCGGGAGCAGAGGGCGTAGGGGCTCACCGGCCTCACACCCACCCATGGAGAGGGAGACCACTGGAGGCTAATTTGGGGGTGGGTGCAGCAGCTAACAAAGAGGCAGGACTCACTCGTCATGGGCTCAAGATCAGCGAGGCTCCAGAACCTTCCTAGCAAGGGGTGAGGGGGGTGGAAACTGGGCCACTCTGCCCAGCTTAGGGACCCCCCCAAGAAAGGACAAGTGGGCGTCTGTGCTTCCTCATTCATCTTCCTGCCCTGTCTCCTCCCTTTTAACTCCTTAAATATATGGGCAGAAACAGTTAACTGCTGTGTGTAACTCAGGAGAAGGCAGGTAAGCAGGAAGGCTGGACCCAGGCGGAGCAATGAAACCACCTCCTCCCCCAAGCCCCCCCAAAAGGACAAATAAGAAAACCACCCCCAGGTGCCGACCCCAGCCAGCTCAGGAAGCAGGAATGTCCACGCGGGCCCCTTTACCACGCGAGGTGGGTGGAATCTCTCATTTAGGGCTAAATATAACTGTAAAACACACACAGCTGGGCGCGCTGGAGTTTTCCAAGCACGCAGGCTGCCGCCCCTCCCCACCGCGAGCCCCCAGAGCAAACAGCAGGCCCGGACACCTGGGCTTCAAAGGCTCCGTGCAGGGGCGCCCGCAAGGGTCTGCCCGGGTCCCTCTGGGCCCCAAGGCACGTGGAGGCGACCGGGCACTTGGGGGGCGTGAACGCGGCCCTGCTGTCGGGGGCCCCGTCCTGCGGGCCTCGCCCCTGCCCGGCACGGCTGTCGGCAGTGCTGGCCCTGGGTGCACGGTGGGCCCTGCAGGCGCCGTGGGTGCCCGCCGGAAAGTCCCTGTCTCTAGGGAGAAGGGACCCCGCGGAGACGGGGGTGACGGCCCGCGGCAGTGGTCAGAACAAGGGCGGGAGCATGGTTGGTTGCACATCACGGAGATGTCACGCAGACCCCAAGAGGGCGAGGGGCAAAGGGCCCCCGGGCTCGGCTCTCAGAGGGTCCCGGGAGCATGGCAGGGGAGGAGCCAAGAGCCTCGCCCCGCCCCATTGGCCCCGCCCCACAGCCTCAGCCACGCCCCACAGCCTCAGCCCCGCCCCTTGGCCACGCCCCCGCACCCTCAGTGCCACCTCATATCCATAGCCCCGCCCTGCGCCCTCAGCCCCGCCCCCAGGTCTCTAATCCCGCCCCCAGTTCTGAGCCCCGCCCCTGAGCCCTCAACCTCCCTAATCCCTCAGCCCGAGCCCAAATCTCTACTGTCATCCACCCCTCCCCTCCGGCTTGAGTCGCGCACCCGACTCCTCAGCCCCTCCCCCAAGTCTCAAATCCCGCCCCCACGTCTCAAATCCTGCCCCCGTTTTGAGCCCCGCCCCTAAGTCTCTAATCCCGCCCCTAGCCCATAGCCCCACCCCTGGGTTCTCAGCCCCTCCCCCAAGCGTCTAATACCATTCCCACTGACCTGAGCCCCGCCCTGAGCCCTCAACCCCGCCCCAGCCCTAAGCTCCGCCCCCAGCCCCAAGCCCCGCCCCAGCCCTAAGCTCCGCCCCCGAGCCTCGAGTCTCGCCCCCTCCGAGTCTAGCCCCGCCACAAGTCCCGCCCCACTCCCTAGCCCCACCCGAAGCTCCTAGCCTTGCCCGTGCAGCCCCAGCCCTACAGCCCCCCAGTCAAAAGGCAGCTTCTCAGGCCTTGTGATGGGAAGGGGGCTGCCCTGCCTTGTCCCCCACACACCCAGCTACACCCGGCTACTCAATTACGGACAGCGGGTCGGTGGCCGGGCCCTGCTTGATGCCCCCCAGGGAAGGAGGTTTCAGGCAGGAAGGAAACGCGGACTGGACGGGCCTTTCCCTGGCTGCTGCTCGTGTCCGGCCTAGGCCTTCCCTCTAGAACGCGCTGAGGGGAGTTCCTGCACAACCTCATTCTTCTCTCCACAAGTAGGGGTGGTAAAGGTGCCCCTGAGCAGTGCTCAGAAGGTCTGCTGCTCAGCCGGCAGGTTCCTGCTCAGGCCGGAGGGTTGTACAGTTCAGGCCCGGAGCTGCAGGGGGCTGGGTGGGTAGGGGCCACCAGGGCCACTCTCATGGTGCCGAGTCAGAGCCACACCTAAAGACTGGGAATCAAACGTGGGGCCTTGCATGCAAGCAGACATTCCCCCACCGCATCCGGAGCACTGTGTCCGGAGCCCTCTCCCCAGCCCTGGCACCGGGCTGCGGGTGCTGCTTCTGCACCGAGGACGCTAACAGATCGCTGGGGGCTCGCTCCCTTGCGGGGGGCACAGTCCACCGTAATGGACTTTTCAAGTCTGCATCCAAACAGGCTGGACCAGTGGGCGTTGGCACGAGCAGGGAAGGAGAGGCCCTTTCTCCCCGCCCTGCACCCACCCCCGCCCCGGCCGCTTTTGCTCTTCTGGCCGTGGGCCAGCCTCTGTGGTGTGAGATCTCCCTGTTGCTTTGATCTGCATCTCCCTGATGACTAGCGACATACAGCATCTTTTCATGGGGCGCTGGCCATTTGTACCTCTATGAGGAAGTTTCTGTTCATTTCTTCTCCCCAGTTTTTAGATGGGCTCAGATTTTTATTTTTTCTTGTCAAGTTCTACCAGTGCCGTATGTATCTTGGATATTAGCCCTTTCATCAAATGGGTATTGTGTAGGTAATTTTCCCCAAATTGTCTTTGTATCTGGGTCGCCGTTTCCTTCGAGGTGCAGGAGCTGTGTAGTTGGGTGTAGCCCCATTTGTCTAACTCAGCTTCCCCTGGCTTGGTCCAGCGGTAGGTGTTGCATCCTTGAGGACTCCTTCAGCTTCAGTGGCACGGGCGGTTCTGCACCCAGAGGTTTGGCAACTCAGGCCGGACCAGCCTCCCAGTGAAGCCAGCCTCCTCCCCTGAGGCAGCTGGAAGGACACTGGGAGTGTGACCTGCTTGCCCCTCTGTGAAATGCGGAGAGGGCTTGTATCTCCCCCACACCGGCTGGTGAGCACAGAATTAGTGAGCCCCCCCCCCGCCCCAGCACCTAACCCAGGATCTGCACCCAGAGGAGGCTGAAAGAGCGAATCTGCTGCCCCTAAAACAAAGCAGAACAAGACAGCATTGTTCGGCGAGGCCCCGGCCGGCGGCAGTGGGGCGGTGGGGGGGGCGCCCCCCGAGCCGCCCTGCGGTCCGTGGATCTCAGGCCCACGATGCATCATGTGTGAGTATGTCCCCGAGGTTCCCGAGGACGAACGACCCAGATCCTCATCCGAGGTGCCGAGCGCCCTGGATTATTATTACCGTTATTTATAATGAGGAGCCTCCCTGTCACCCGAGGGTGCGGTGACCTGACACCCCCCGCCCCCCCATTTTCTCATCTTTAATAAAATCTTGCATCTCCCCCCTCTCCCCTCTCCCTGCGGGTAATTAAGCCCGGCCAAGAGGCTGCTCTGGAAAGACCAGCCTGAGAGCGCCTTGGCTCACAAGTGCCTCTGCTGTGGTCATTACATAAGCGACACCTCCCTGAGCGGCCCGGGCACGGGGCTGCCCTGGGCACCCCTTCCAGATTCTTTCGGCCCCCGCCGCCCCTTTCCAACACCTCCCCCCTTCTTCCCTTTGTGTCGGAGGCGGGGCTCCATCTCGCGTCCCTCCCCCTCCCGCCGCTCCCCCCCCACCCACCATAATATAGTGTAGTTTATTACATAAGTGATTTATTGCATGCACCTTAATGTATAAGGGGCAAAACTTGTTTAAAATAAATCCAACTGAGAGGATAATCTCTACGGGCAAAATGTACTTCGACTTAATTTCTCTACTGGGTATTACGTACTATATAATTGCCTTAAACAGAAGCTACAGGCACAAATTTAGCTTGGCACCAGTATCTGCTTTGCAGCACACTCAAGTTACATGCTGGGCTTTGCTGCAAAGCCGCCATGGTAGCCCTTAAAGAAACAGCTTCGCCCTCCGCTAATGCGGGGTGCTGGCGGGGACACAGCTGACCGCACCCCTGATTCACGTCTGTGTGGATGGAGGGAGGGAAAAGGTCTTTGTCTTGGTGGAGGGGTCGGGGGTGGGGGAGTGGGGAGGCTGAAGCTGCCAGCCCGTGTCCAAGCTGACCGGGTCAGGGCTGGCCTCCCCCAGAGGGATGGCCAGTGGCCGTTTTGTGGACCTGGCCTGGACATGGTGAGCCTTGGTCAAGCCTGCTTGTCCCTCTCCCATGAATGAATGAATGAATGAATGAATGAAGTAGCCTTCGACTCCTTCATGCGTTCCTTTGTCATTCTACTGAGTCCCTTCTGGGCGCCCACTCTGGGGCTGCAGGAATACCAGACTGAACCCACATTTCCCTGACCCACCCCCCTGGGGCCGCCTGCCCTCACGGGGCTGCCGGTCTGATGGAAGGACACTGTCCTCACACGGAGACACGCTCTGGCCGCACGATGACAGTCATGGAGGGGAGGCCAGGGGGGCTCTGCACGAGGCTCCTGGGGGAGGGTCTGTCCCCTAGCACCGCCGGGACGGGGTCTCCCCGGATGGAGAGGCTCCCACCCACTGCCTCCCACCCAACTCGCAGAGCCGGGCTCCTTCCTGGCCCACCCCCCTGCCCGGGTCCTCCCCCGCGGGCCACGCCCTCAGATTCCCATGCACAGACTCCCAGGAGACAGGAGGCAGTTCCCAGAGCTGGACACGGAGCCCGGAGGGCTGCCAGGCAGGGGCTCGACCACTGGGCCACACTACCAGTGGAAGAGAATAAACTCAACGCACTCCGAGTGGACAGTCCACCTGGACGCTTGAAGTCCCCAGGACAGGAGAAGGACGTGCTCTCCCGAGCTCAGATGCGGCCTAGAAGTTCCTAGTGGCTGGCGGGGCCTCTCGATCTCAGCTCTAAAATACTTCAATCGCCCACACGGCCTGCCTTGCTACTCCTGTCCTTTGGACCAAATCGAAGCTGTGCTTTCAGCTGAAGCAACGTTCTGTCCCCAGAGGTCACTGCTCTTAAACGAAACGCCCCTATTAACAAGAGCAATAAGGAGGAGAGCGCAGAGTATGCACTTGGTGGACATTTCACTATTGTACCCATTGTACAGACTGAGAAACAGAGGCTTCGGCCCGTTCTCTCAGATCATAAGCTCCAGGGCAAGCCTTCGGATCCAGAATGCGTCCAGGGCTTGGCCACTCAGGCTCAGCCACCTTTGTGTCCCTGTCTGTGCTCGTCTTAGCCCTTCCTTGGAAAACACCCTCTATGTTCACAGCATCTCCACGTGGCGCCCCCGGGCCAGAGGACCAAGCCGAAAGCCTGCAGATTCTTCCAGCAACAACAACGTGGTTGGGAGGCCAGGAAGGGGAGGCCAAGCTTTGGGGAGAGAGGAAGAGCTCACATTTCATCTCGGGCAGGGGTGCGGCAGAGAGCCACAACTGGCCCCGTTTTGCTTACACCCCTGTGGTGCTTCTTAGCGAACACCTAAGGCTAGACCCTAGGCTGCAGGCGATTCCGAAGGTTCCGGAAGCCGATGTGAAATCTGCATGGAGAATCTATTCCGTCCCCGCCACCCGAGCCCGTCTCGCCGTTCCTCTGTCCCCGCCCCCCGCCCGGGTCGGCTGGGTACTTCCTTCCAGGGCAACCCGCAAAGGGGACAGGTCACAGGGGGGAATGGGATGAGATGGCAGGGAAGGAAGGAGAAGTCACCAACCGCCTTCCCTCCAGCCTCCTGCTGAGACCCCCAACAGCAGAGACAACTTCACGGCCCCCCCGGAACCGCACGGGGCTCCAGCAAAAAAAAAAAAAAAAAAAAAAGAATAAATAAATAAATAAATAAATAAATAAATAAAAGGACTATGTGTAAAAATAAAATGAAAATCCTGATACGGAAGTCAGGGGTCCCCCTGGACACACACAGATGATGACTGACCTTTATTTTCAACATGCTCTGGAATGTTACCTAGATCCAGAAAGAGAAAGAAAGAAAGAAAGAAAGAAAGAAAGAAAGAAAGAAAGAAAGAAAGAAAGAAAGAAAGAAAGAAAGAAAGAAAGAAAGAAAGAAAGAAAGAAAAAGAAAGAAAGAAGACCCACAAGCCGGGCCTCTCCGTGGTCACCTGTCCACACACCGGCATTTGCCCCATCTCCCGACTAACGGGGGCAGAGTCTGCAGGAGGGAACCCCAGACTCCTGCCGGGATCCCCCTCTGGAAATTGGGGGGGGGCAGGTGGGGGGGAAGGGTGTCGTCACATCAAACGTTATTTCACGTTGCGCCTGAGTCTGGACACCCCTGCCCTCCTCCTCCTCTCCCCCTGCACACAGAAGCCCCCCCGTGCAGACGCCCCCTTCACGCGAGCCCCCGTGAACATATGTGTGTGCGGAAGAACCCGAGATTGGGAGACCAGATGGCCGAGGGCGGAGGAGCCAGGCTGGCGGTGGCAGCGCTTTCGGCAGACAGGCCCTGCCAGAGCCGCGCGTCGGAGTCTGGGGCTGCCGCAGCCAAGCTCCCGCCCGCCCAGCCACGGCTGTTTGGAAACAAGCAAGAAAAGCCTTTTTTTAAGGAAAATGTTTTTGCAGGAGCAGCGAGTGAGGACACGGCTCGGGGGAGCCCGGGCCGCGAGCGCCCTGCACAGTGCCCGCTCGGGAGTTCCGTGCCTGCTGCCGGCTCCCTCCCGGCCGGGGCAGGTGGCCAGGGAAGGGCGTGCCCAGGCGGAGGGCAGGGCCACCTGGTTTCCGGGGCCTGGGATTCTTTCCCCAGCTGAAGCTGGGTGGGAGCGGGCGGGGGGGGGGCTGTCGTGGGGAGGGCAGCGGGCGTCTCCCCGGAGAAGCAACTCTTCACTGAGTCAGGGGGAGTGATGGAGACCAGAACCCCCCCGCGGGGACCCCCTCCAGCAGCGCTGTCTAAACTCAGAGCAAACCGACTCAGGCGAGACAGTGGAGGGTCCCGTGTCAGCACAACTTCTGCCCCGGTCATGGGACCCAGGGTCAGGGAGATGGGGGAAGCTCCGCCTCCCTCCCCACGAGCCCCCAAGGTCAGCCAACCAGAAGGAAGCCTGGGCCTCGGGGGAGAGCTCAGGGTGAAGGGGGGCTGCGGCACTGACACCCCCGAGGTTCCACTCGGCCCTCTCCAAGGTTACCTTGCTGCTCACGGCCTCAAAGATTCCCCGGTGCAGATTTCGCTGAGAGAAAGGAGGTGAGGCCAGAGCCGGCTCCCGGGGGCCGTGTCACATCCTCCTGCCGCCAAAAGAACTTTGGGACCAGGAAGTGGAGGACCCCGAGTCTCCCCACCTCCTGCCTTGAAGGAAGATGCTCAATGCCACAGTCCGGGCACTTCCCACCTGCCCCCCCAGCCAGTGACGCAACTGCAGCCCCAGCAATGGCGTTCGTGAATTAAGGGGACCCCTTGGCGAGGTACGGGTGCGAACTCCTTTGGAGAAAGTCCCCCGTCAGGCTCCCCGCACCCCCCAAATCTACCGCAACCTTCTCTGGTTCCTTCAGGCCACCTCGGTTCTCCTTTCGGCTTGCAAGGGTGCCCCTTTCCATTTGCATTTAGAAGACAGTAAATTCCAGGCTTCATAAACATTTGTATAGTGATTTATTGGAGCCTGGGCTGTCACCGCTATCCTTCACACTTTGGCAATCCCGAGAATCAAATGCTGGCTGGCTCTGTAATCTCGCCGCCCCCATAAACCTCAGGAGAACGAGCCAGTTTGAAGTTTTATCTCCTCACTCTCTAAGACAATTTTTTTTTTTCCCCTCCTAAGAACAGTCGCAGCTCTGTGGCGTTACAGCACGCTCCTCTCCGACGGCCTTCGATCCTGGTTCCGACGCTGGCTGCGGGGGCACCGCCCAGGGTCGCTGGCCTGGCCAGCCCCACCCCAGAGGAGGCCTTCCTTCCCTCGCCCCATCCCGCGCCCCTGCCCTGTGTGAGCGACATCCTCCTGTGGGTGAAGACAAGGGACAGAAGAGCAGGACAAGAGGACGGCGGCGCCTGGTCCCAGCCCCAGCGGGAGGTGGACCCCACGGTCCCTCTTACCGCTGTTTTCTGCTGAAAGCATGAGGCCGGGACTTGGGCCCAAGACCCCCCTCTCGAAGGGGGTCCCCTTAATTCGTTAATGCCATTGCTGGGGCTGCAGTTGAGTCACTTGGGAACAGCCTGAGGGCACGAGACACTTGTGCCCCTTTCCAACCCGCGGACGCCGAGAAATTGTTCACGGGGGTTCAGCGAACGCCGGGGCATCCTTCACACTTTCCACGTGTGTGTGTGTGTGTGTGTGTGTGTGTGTGTGTGTTGAGTACATCATGTAGAAACTAAAAGAGAGAGGCATGAGGGAAAGAAGGGAAAGGAACAGAGAAAAGAAGGTGAAAGAAAAAGATACGTATTGGGGTTGCACCCTTTGCCCTTCTGGAACCTAGAAGGGAGGGTCCCTGGCACCTGTCTCTAATATTAGAGCATCGGTTCACTGGCTCCAGAAAGGAAGTTCAAGGCCCCACAAATGGAGCGTCGCACCCTGGACCCTGGTCTTTGTCACACACGGGTGCGGTTCCGGGAGAGCTTCGTGTCCCTGCCATGAGCTGGGATGAAATGAGCGTCTCCGCTCACGGGTTCCCTGCGCCGCCTCCCCCGTCTCTGAGTGTGTGGACCCCCGCCCCCCCCCCCCACTCCCCGACTCTATGACGGTGCGACACACCCGGGCTTCCGGCCGTGATTTCACCCGGGGGCTCTTCGATTCGGGTTTGGGAGCTGTGCCAGCAAGGTTATCTGCTGCGAAGCCGGGCCTCGTCCTGGCGGGCCTGGCTGAAATCTGATCCGCCTGATAAGAGCGGGCCGGGTGGCTCCGGGCCCGTTTGTCAGATAAGCAGGCCTGGTGCCCGAGTCATAATTTTTTTTTTTTTTTTTTTTTTTTTTGCGATTTCACTCGGGGATCCTGTTCAAGTACGTTCGCTGGATAAAGATGCAAGGAGTATAAAAATAACCTGTCTCCCCAGTGTCTCTCTCCTCCCTCTCCTCCCTCTCTCTCTCCCCTCTCATTGGAAACGGGGCACCGGCACGGGCAGGGCATCCTCATTTCCCAGCTGACAATTCTTTTAACCGGGATCCTGCTATTTCCCACGCCATCCCTCAGTGCGCGGAGACGGGTCGGAGAGAGGGGACGGGAAGGTTCGGCAGAAGGCAGCTGGCCTGGAGGGGCTCCGGACACCTGTCCTGGGAGGCTTGGGGCATGCATGCAGTCCCCTGCCGTCAGAAGCAAAGGAACCCAATCCTGGAGGGGGGTGACCCCCAAACACTGAGGACCAGGCTTCAGGGGACGGCTTCACCCCCAGAGCACCCGAGGGAGCCGCCAGCTGGCCCGGAGCGGTCACTCAGCCCAGAGGCGCGGACAGGCGAGCGGACTCTGTTCTGGAGAACCCTCTTGTCCTGAATTTCCAGGCCCTTACCCCCCCCACGCCCCCCCACTGCACCCCACCTAGGTGTGTGTGTGCTGGGGGACCAGCCCAGCCTCTCTGAGCCCTGGAACCGGCCAGTGTGTTATATAAATATTAGCACCAGGCAGCTGGCGGGATCCCTCGTGTGCTCTCTCCCCCCCGCCCCACCCCGGGAGCTGCACAAAGACGTGGCTGACAGAGCTGAAACACAGCCACCGGCTGGGGCTCCGGAACCCAGGGCCGCCCGGCGCAAGGCCTCGTCCCAGGCCCTGCCGGGGCCCGCTGCTGATAACACTGTAATAGTCCTCCTTTGAGGACGCGGGCTCCTGTGCGCTGATTAGTCATTTATCACACCTGGCAGCCGTGCCGAGCTATAATTACTCTTCTCTTATCCGGCCCGCTGTCATGTCCGAGAGGGGAGCGGGCAGAGTCCCCCCGTTAATGACACATTACCCTCTTGACAGGCACTTAAAGGGTGCATTGTAAATACTGGAGATAGAAAACATCCGAGATTCCCCTTTTTAATTATATATATATGAAAAAACGCAATTTCAGGGCCTCCTGCACGCCCCCCCTCCACCTCACCCGCTCCCAAATAGTCGAGTTGGGGCGCCCCCGCCTCGGCCTCCTGCAGACGGGCTGATCTCCCTTTGTCGCGCGGCTCATTGCTGCGCGTTAACTCGGTACCTCTCCGCAATTATCAGACAGATTGCCTAGGAAATTGGTCATTTAAACACACATCACATTTCCACAAAAGTTACATTTCCGCCCCGAAAGAAGGGGAAAATGTGCATTTATATGAAAAATTATATATGGGGGGGGGAAAGCCTAAAACGCAGCATAAATAGTTCGGTTTTCCCCACCGGAAAGAGAAGGAAGTTCTTGAATTATATATATATATATATATATATATATATATATATATGCACACATATATGATGAGTCTCTAACGGAGGCGAAATATTGTAGAGTGTATATATTTTTTTCATCAACCAAAAAATCGGGAGCACGTGGGTCGTTAAACCCTGATGGCCTCCTCTTACATAAGGTCTGGAGAGAGCCGCCCCGTCAGCATTCCAGGGTCCGGGGCCAAGCGTGCACCCCACGGCGCGTTTAGGGGGGCTTCCCTGCTGGCAACGGGGTCCCTGGGCCGCAGCTGCAGCCCCTTTGCGGTGGCTCCCCACGGGCGGGGGGGCTTCCCCGGACAGCCCTGCGGTCCTGCCCCAACACCAGGATGAACGGGGCGGGGGGGGAGAGGGGGTGTTAGGAAGCTTTCCTCCGGCGACCCCCTAGGACACCTGCCAGACTCACTCTTACACTCAGGCCCCCGGGCCCCGCACCCCTGCTCCCGGCTGGTCACTCTAAACTGCTCTTGCCCCCACACCCCGGCTCTTACGGGAGGTGTTTTTAGGTCCGAGGATGCGGGCGGGGCTGGAAGGTGTGTGGGCGGGGCGGGGCCCTGTGTCTTTGAGCCCATCCTGCTCCGACTATCCTGGCAGTGGCAGGGCTGTGACCTTGGCAATCAAGGATGCCAGGGGTGTGTGTGGGGGGGGGGTGGGGGGGTAAGGGCAGCCCTCGCTCCTCAGCTCTGCTCCCGGACTCTTTGGTCCAGCCCCCAGGTGGGCGTCTGCCTTCTCCAGCCGCCGTTCTGGGTGGGGCTCCCAAAGACCCCGTCATGGAACGGCCCGCCTTCCCTTCCCCCCCCAAGGAAGGCCCGGGGGTGGCAGAATCCCGCAAGGTGAGGCACAGGAGCAGACGGGGCGTCTGGAGTCGGTGACTAACCAGGCCCCGGGGACACAATAGGACGGAGACCCCCCCACGGAGCTGGAGGGGCAGGTGCTATGGAGAGGCTGGGGGGCCCAGGAGGGGGAGTGACGAGATGGGAAGAAAGGATGGTGCCCCTCTCCTGCTTGGGAGTTCCTGGCTGCGGGAGCTGGACGTGGTTGTGCGTGAGTGGCCAGGGGCTGGGAACCGCCCCACGTTCCGCCCCCCCAACCCCCACCCCCACCCCAGCCTCCCTCGATGATACGGGCACCAAGCGGCCACAGAGATGCCGGTGGGCTGGCGCGGGGCCCTCTGAGTGTCTGGCCCTCCTTCCCCTCCCAAACAGGCTGGGGGGCCCACGGCTCTGGGATGTCTCGGGCCAGTGAAGACGCAGACCCCCAGCAAGCCAGGATGAGGTGCCCGACTCCGCGGGCCGACCCTGCCTTACAGACGCAGGGGGAGCTCGAGCGAGCCGGGCGCTGACGCGGGCCTGGGGGCCTCTTGGCCGCAGAGGCGGGTGCCCGGGAAACCGTCCAGCGAGCGGCGGGTCCCCCAGGTTTCTTCCCTGACTGACCCCGGGGGCGAGGGCGGCTGTGCCCACGCGACCCCGAACCGCGCTTTCTCCAGAGGCACTTCAGGAAGCGAGCAGAGCTGCTGGGGCCCCCACAGAGTCCCCGGGCTCCAGACAGGCCCCCTAGACCCGTCCCTGTCCGGCAGGCCACACTGCACGCTCGGTGCCCGTCAGCGTCCGGGACGCGGGACACAGGAGCCACGTGCAGTCTGTCCCTCCTGCTCCTCCCGCCCGTCTTTCTTCTCCCTCTTTCCTTCCTTCCTTCCTTCCTTCCTTCCTTCCTTCCTTCCTTCCTTCCTTCCTTCCTTCCTTCCTTCCTTCCCTCCTTCCTCCTTCCTCCCTTCCTCCTTCCTCCCTTCCTCCCTTCCTTCCTTCTTCCTTCCTCCCTCCCTCCCTCCTTCCTTCCTTTCTTCCTTCCTTCCTTCCTTCCTTCTCCTCCGTCCAGCTCCTCCTACCCCTCCCTCCACTGCCCCGTTATTTCCACGACGCCTGGATCACAGCCCGGCTCCGGGCACCCCAAGGCGCCAACAAGGAGCTGTTGTGCATGGGCGTGATGCGAGGCAAAAACTCGGTGACTGTGTTTGCGATGACACAGCTGTGGGCCTCTGGGGGGTCTCTGTGCTCGGGGGCTCCCCTCAGGCTAAGCAGAGACTCCTGCACCCCAGAAGCAGGCCGGCCTGGCCCGCTGTGGGGGGTCCAGGCATGGCTGGAAGACCACCCTCATCCGCTGGGTCTCTCAGCACACATGGTCTGTGAGTCAGTCTCAGCAGCTCTCACGCACGTGCACACACAGACACACGCGCACACAAGCACACACATGTGCGCACACATGCGTACACACACAAATGCATGCATGCATGTGTACACACATGCACACATGAGCACAGACACACGTACACGCATGCACACGCATGTACACACGCAAGCACACACGTAAGCCTACACACATGTGCACGCATGCACACACAGAGTCCTTGATCTAAGCTCTGGCCTCAGCTCTGTCTTCTTGCTCAGTGCTCGACTCTTCCGGCCGGGAGCTGTGGTCAGCGTGGACCCACACGCCTGCTCTGGGGATGGACCTGGGGCAAAGAGCAGACTGTGGCCGTGGCCCGTCTCTCCGGGATGCAGACACCTGGCACTCCTGCCGGGATGCTCCGTCCCTGTCCCGACCCACGAGCCTGGCACCGGGCTCAGCTCTGAGCCTGAGTCACAGCGAGGGGCAGCACGGGCCCCGCGCACCTCGGACAGAACAGATGCACGGTCCTGCCGGGCTCCCCCACGCGGCCCCTCTGCCCGCCCCTCTCACGGGCCCCCCGCGGCACCCACCCCTCCCTGCCCCCGGCCACGCCCGCCTCTGGGGGCTGCTCTGCGCCCTGAGCCACCTGCTACGCCATCTCAGGGGAAACCGGGCGGGCTGCACGGCCAGCTCCCCACACCACAGGGCAGCGGTCAGGACGGGCCTGCGCGGGGCCAGGGCCACAGGGAGCACTTTCCAGGGAGGACAGGCACAGAGAGGCCCTCCCCCGCTCGCCCATCAGCCCCAGACGCGATCGTGCCACCCTGCTGCTGGACTCCAGAAGCCCCCGGCCCCCCCACCCCAGGGCTGACCCTCCCCCACGCACAGAACACCAGCAGCCCTGAGCCGCCGGGGGCACCGGGGAAGGTTCTCGCGCCGTCCCGCTCCGAAGCCCCCCCACCCACACGAGACTTGAACACTCCGACGGGAGCTAACGGGTGAGGCGCCCCCGAGGCCCGGGCCCGGCCGTGTGCCGCTGGCCCTTCCCGAGGCCGCTGGGGCTCTCAGGCGCCTGACTCCGGCCTTCCACAACGGCCCGGAAGGGTCGTGGCTCTCAGAGGCTCCCGACCACCCCCGCTGCGAGGGGCAGACACGGGGCAGAGCCCCAAAGTCGTGCGGTAAAGGCGCCCACGTTTATGTCAAGGTGACGGTGCTTCGAGTCACCGCAGCGCGGGCTGAGGCGCGGCCCCTCCGACCTCTCCTCCCCGGGCCGGGGGATGCACACGGCACGGAGGCTGCGGGCCCAGGGCCGGCCAGGGCCAGGCCGGCCCCTCTGCCGGGACTCGGGGAGGCCAGGGTGGGCGCCCTTGGCTAGTGCCCAGGCACCGGTCTCCAGTGGCCTCCCCCAGCCCTTCTCCGCCGGGGCAAAGTGTCCCTTTCCCCGGAGCCCGGCCTGGAAATACTAGATTCTCCCGAGTCCGGGTGCGAGGGCGAGACTGACGCGGTGACAGGCTGCAGCCACAGCAAGTCTCAGCCAGGCCCCGGCCTCTGTTTCCCCAGAGCAGGACCTGCAGTAGCTGGCAAAGTCCCGGCTGAGTAATTTGCTGAGATAAGGAATCGGGCAGCTGGGTCTGGCGGGTCGGGAGGGGTCACTGCACCCTCCTTGGAAACTGTTACTGACCACTGCCTAATTGCCGGCCACTTTGTAATAGGCCGATGCTAAAAACAGACCAGCATACAAATTGCCTCCTAATTCTGAACCCGTATAAACTGCTCGTGATTTGGAGTCGGGTCCTTGTCAGGACTCCACTGTGTTGGATGAGACTCGGACCCCAGCTCGGGCGAGTAATACAGTTCCTTTGCTTTTGCATCATCGTGTGTGGGCCCGGTCTCTCCGCGACTGGGGATCTGGGACGCGGGCGTGACGTCGGGGTCCAGATAGAACCCTGTGTCCTTTGGGAAGGTTTCCTGCCCCACACAGATCCTGATGCTCAAGAGAGGCCCGGCAAATTCCTTAGGAGTGTGCCTTTAATTAAAAAGAAAAGAAAGAAAGAAAGAAAGAAAGAAAGAAAGAAAGAAAGAAAGAAAGAAAGAAAGAAAGAAAGAAAGGAAGGAAGAAAGAAAGAAAGAAAGAAAGAAAGAAAGAAAGAAAGAAAGAAAGAAAGAAAGAAAGAAAGAAAGAAAGATGCTGAGTGACTGTGTTGGCCAGAATCAGGGTTCTCTGACAATGGTGGTTAAAAAAAAAAAGAGGTCAAGGTCAAAGGTCAAGTGTGCACTGGGGCGATTTTATGAAGGCCAAGGGAGTTTGTGTCCCAGCACCCTCCCGAGGGACAGCATCCCTCAGACTGGGAGCGCAGAGGGGCCGGGACCCCCGCAGCCCTGCTGGGGGGCAGGGGGCAGGCGGGGGGCGGGGAGGGGAGTGTCGATGGACTCGTCCCGTCTGAGGGGGGCTGGCGCGGGCCGTGGGGCTGCCCTCCCCGCTCTCCCTGCTGCCTCTCTTCTCTGCGTACATGAAATCCTAACAAGAAAATCCACTAAAATGCCAACAGCGGTCTCGTCAGCGCGGCCTCCACCTGCTTCGGGTATTACGGGCCTGGGGGCTAAAAACAGCATCCGGCCGGCGTCCAGGCCCATCATTCTCGGCGGGGCGCGGGGCGTCCCGGGAGCGGGCCTCTGACCACGCGCAGCCCAGCCTTCACCCTCCCCGTGACCTTCCAGGGTCGTGCTGGAGACTCCTTTGTACAGCTGATGGACGGTTCCCCACCCGCTTCCCCATCAGCCCGGGCGGGAAATTGCAGGCGCGTCGCGTATGTGAAAATACCAGCGCTGGACTCATCTCGCCGGGGAAGTGCTGACGGGGCCAGAGGGGTGCTGGGCTTTGGGTCAAGTGCCTCCCGGGGGCTGCTTGCTCCTGCCAGCCCCTCCCCCGCACCGGGTTCCCGGGGCACCTTCCCCCAAGGGGGTGCGTGGCGTTGCAGCGGGCTGTCCTCCTGACCCCTGCAGGCCCCTCCTGGAGGTCGGTTCCCTGCACTGGCCCTTGAGGCTTGGCACCGGGAGCCCTGGAAGGGGCATCCGCGTCCCGCAGTCTCTGCAGCGCTCGGGGGCTGCTGGAGCCCGGCCCGCGCCCGAGAAGGCGGCCAGGCCAGTTGGAGCCGGTCTCAGCTGCCTCTCCTGCCCTCCCCTGGTGGGGCCAGCACGGCACCAGATCCTCTGAAGCTGGAGGAGGGGCAGGGGTGCCAGTTCTGGATCCAGTCCTGGAGATGCTGCGGATGGGTGCCAGGGACCGAGCCCGGGTGGTCGGCCCTGGTCGGCCTCGGACAAGGCAGACGCCCTCTGGGAAACGGATTTTAGAGCCGGTCAATCTGGAGCAGAGGGGGGCGCCAGGAACCCCCCTGGGACAGGCCTCGCCCGGGGAAACCGGGGCCGAGTGAGCCTGCAAGCCAACGGGGGGGGGGGGGGGCGACCATCCCCCCAGCCGCGCCTCCCGCAGGAGCCGGGGGGTCTTACCCACCTTCTGGGGTGACCTTCGGGTGTCAGGCCCCAGACCGCCGCAACACAAAGAACTCAGCACTGCAGGGCTGGGGCAGTAGCACAGTGGGGAGGGCGTTTGCCTTGCACGGGGCTGACCCGGGTTCGATTCCCAGCATCCCATAGGGTCCCCTGAGCACCGCCAGAGGTGATTCCTGAGTGCAGAGCCAGGAGTGACCCCTGAGCATCACCGGGTGTGGCCCCAAAAGAAAGAAAAACAAAACTCAACACTGCGTAGGCCGCACTTGGCCCTCCCAGGAGAGGCGGGAGGAACTGTGTTTGGGGAGAGAAGGCTGAGGGCGCCGTCGGGTCTGCGCAGGGCCAGGGCCGGGCTTGCTCGGAGCGCAGAAGGCAGCCCCCCCCGCCTCCCCCCACAGCAGAGCCGGCCTGAACCCCTCGGCCCCCGCCCCTGCCATCCCCCCTGGCTTCTCGGCCTGCTTCTGTCAGGCCGCAGAGCACGAGGCGGCAGCGCGGAGCTCACCGCGTAATTGATCGCTCCCCACCCGCGCACGGCGGGAACTGTCAGGAAGGGCTAAAGACACGCACGACACGGAGAAGGGCCCGCTCGGGGCCGGGGGAGACCTGAACGCGGCCGACATGTTGCCTCTTAATTGGTCGGGGCCGGGGCCACGCGCGCACGCGGGATGCCTGGCTCTATTCCTTCCTGACAGGCCCACTTAGCCAGGAGGAGGGCCCGACACTCCTACCGCCCCTTCCCCTCCGCCCCAGAGCCACGGGGACCCCAACTCCCCGCTGATCTGGCCACACACGCCTCGGACATGCAAATGTGTGAAACTGAGGCTGGTGGGGTTTGCCCCCCGCCGCCCCCCAACACACACACACACCACATATACACACATACACACACGCACTCACACACAGAGAGACACCACACACATACACATAGTCATACACACATACATACACACAGACATGCACACACACTACACACATACACACATTCACACACACGCACACACACCACACACATATACACACCACACACATACACAAACCACACATACGCACACACTCACACAGACACACACACATACACACACCACATATATACACACATACACACACGCACTCACACACAGAGACACCACACACATACACACACATTCACACGCACACATACGCACACACTCACAGACACACACACACATACACGCACACACATAAACACTCACAGACACACACACATACACACATACACACACACCACACATACGCACACACTCACACAGACACACACACATACACGCACACACATACACACTCACGGACACACAGACACACACCCCCCACACACATACACACATACACACACTCACACAGACAGACAGACAGACAGACACACACACACACACACACACCCTGGAAGCAATGAAGGCAAAGGGATCCGGACTCTGCTGAGCAAAAATACCTCCCTGGGTGGCTCCCGGGGGCCAGATCCTCACCCCCACCCCCCCACCCAGCACCCTCCATGTGGCAGCAGAAATGAGGCCCCTGAGACCCCGGCTGGCCGGCCCAGGGCCCGGATGGACAGAGCAGGGTGCTGCCCGCCGGACTCAGACCTGCGGGAGTGGCCGCAGGAGCCAGTTCACTTTAGGGGGGTCTCAGTAAATGGGGAAAGGACATGGGGGTCAGAACGCCATCAGCATGACGGAGGGCTCGCTGGGGTGGGAGATGGTGCTGGGAGCAGACGTGTCCCAAACGCGGTGGCCGCTGGCACCAGCACCGCAGCCCCGAACACCCAGAAGGGCAGGGAGAGTAGGGGGAAGGCAGGGGGTGGGCAGGGGCGGGGGTGGCGGGGGATACTGGGAACCCCCCAGTGGTGGTGGAGAAGGGGCAGTGGCGGAGGGACGGGGACTCGAACATCGTTTGACTGCATCACGATCATGGAAGTTTGTGAGTCTGTAACTGCATCTCATGGTGATTCGTTAAAATGAAAATAATTGTTTTTTCCTTCTTGGGTCACACCCTGCGATACACAGGGGCTACTCCTGGCTCTGCACTCAGGAATTACCCCAGTACTGCTCAGGGGACCCTATGGGATGCTGGGAATTGAACCCGGGTTGGCTGTGTGCAAGGCAAACACCCTACTCGCTGTGCTATCACTCCAGCCCTGAAAATTAAAAAAAAAAAATTAAAAAATTAAAAAAGGAAATTTTTCAGGGGAGCCCAGAGACTTGCCTTCCTCTGCTGTGCGCCTCCTCGCCCCGGGGGCCGGCCAGGAAGACCCCCCTCTGGGAGGAGCCCCTGGTTTCAGGAGCCCCCGGGAAGGCCGGCGGAGGCCAGGGAGAGGCACAGTGGGCAGGACGGTTGCCCTGAATGGGACCAGCCTAGGTTCGATCCTCTGCACCCCCGGGGTCCCCGGGCCCTGCCACAACTCACCCCTGCACGCAGAGGCGGGAGCGAGAGGACAGAGGAACGCCTGGCGTGGCCCTCGGAGAAAAAGGGAATAAAAACAAGGGGTCGACCCAGGACAGACTTGCTGATGTCTCTGGGTCTGCACGTCCCGCCGGGCACCAACAGCGCCCACGCCCTGGGCGGCCCGGCCCGGGGGGGTCCTGCTGGAGGGCCGGGGCTGGGGCCTCCCACAAGCAGGTCTCGAAACGGGAAACGGGACTCCCGAGCACTGTCCCCATTGTCCAGGGAGCTGAACCCCACACGAACACAGAACCATCTCCTGAGCAGAGCGGGTGGGGACCCCCAGGGAGCCTCACAGGAGGAAAAGGGGCCCGCGGGGTGCTCACTCGCAAGGCAGCTGCGTCCACCGCCGGCGTCACGGAATAGGAAGACGAAAGGGAGCAAACAAAATGGGCAACGGGAAAGGCAAGGGTTTCCCAGCCCAGCAGACTCAGGGTCTCTTCGGGAAGCTGACGACCCCGCGGCGCCAAGGTCACAGCTGTGACCCTGACTTGAGACGCCGCGCATGCTCAAACACATCATTATTTTTTTCCAACACGGTCGTTATTTCCATCCACGGGCCTCCCGCAGGAATCCTGCAAGACGGTGGCAGGTTGAGAGCAGAAGCAGCAGCCTCGCAAGGCACCGAGTAGATAAATAAATAAACTATTAGTGCTTTAATTGGGGCTGGACGGCCAGGCAATCAATTTAATTAACTGCGGCAGAATTAATTGGGAGAGATGCAGTTCAGCGCGCAGACTTGGCCGAAGCTGGAGACGGACACGGGGCCAGTGGCCGCCTCAGGGTAAGCGGCCCGCAGACCTAAGAGCGGAAAGGCGGGACCCACGCGGCGGGGCTGGCAACTGTCCCCCCTCAGTCTCCCCACCAGTGAAATGGGACCAATACCGAAAAGGTCTCCAGGGAGACAAAGAGGAGGATGGGGTGGTTTGGGCTGGGATGTGGGGTGAGGGGCCAAGGACCAGTCTCTTCTGAGGAAGGCAGAGTCCCGCCTGCCCGCCCGCAGCCCTGCTGGGGGCCAGTCCCCCAGCCTGCAGCCCTGCTGATCCCCTGATGCCTGAGGAAGGGAAGGAAAGGGAGAAGGGGAAGAAATAGGAGAGGGAACGGGAGGGAGGGAGGGGGAGGGAAGGAAGAAGGGAAAGAGGAAGGGAAGGGAGGGGAAGGGAATGGAAGGAAAGAGGGAGGGAAGAAAAGGAAAAGAAAGGGAAGAGAAGGGAAGGGAGGGGTGCTGGGTGGGGGCGGGGAGGCGGGGCAGTGGGCTGGGGGCGGCCCACCCCTCCTCAGGGCACAGGCCTGGGGCTCGCGTCTCGTGCCTTCTGCCCCCTCTGTGGGGCCTGTGGCCACTTTTGCTCACGCAGAACTTGCAGGCCCAGCCCTGAGGGGAAGGAATGAGGCCCTTCCCACGCGGGGCACGGGGACGCACCACTCAATGTCCTGTGGCTGCCGGGGTGAGGGCAGGAGGAGGCCCACGGCTTCCGTGGCCTTAGCGCCAGGGAAGTCGGGTCATCTGGGAGACTGCAGGGGTCTGGGCTTCCCTGAAGGTCGCGCGGAGTCCAGGGACCGGGGCACTCCAGGGGATCCTGTTTCTGCAGGGAGAGTCTCGAGCCCGTGGGCCCGGGGCCGCTGCCCCTCTGGGGAAGCTTCTGCTGACAGAAGCCGCGAAACAGCCTCTTGGTCCCGAGCTGGAGAGCGGCCAGGAGATGCCACTTGTGGGGCTGAGGAGGCACTAGCAGCCCGGAGCAGCCACGGAGTCTCCGTGTCCTGGTGTGTGTGTGTGTGTGTGTGTGTGTGTGTGTGTGTGTGTGTGTGTGTGTGTGTGAATGGAGCGTGGGTAGATGTATGCTGGGTGTATCGTGTGTGTGATGGATGTGGTTTGTGTGGACCGTGTGAGATGGTGAGTGTGATGTGTGTGGCGTGTGTTTATGTGTGTGGTCTGTGTGTGGAGTGTATGTGGGCTGTGTTAATTATGTGTGTGGGAAACATGGTGTGATGTGTGTGGAATGTGTGAGTGGCGTGTAAAATGTGTGTGGCCTGTGTACATTGCGTGCGTGGAATATGTAGTGAGGGTGATGTGTGTGGAATATGTGAGGTGTGTGTATTTACGTGTGAGGTCTGCAGAATGTGTGTGTGGTGTCTGTCTAGAGTGTCGGTGTGTATGTGGTGTATGGTGAAGAATGCGTGTGGAGTGTGTGTGGAATCTGTGTGCAGGGTGGTGGTATAGGAAGTGTGTGGAGTGTGTACGGAGTGTGTGCATGTGTGTGAAGCATGATGCTGAATGTTTGTAGGGTACACATGGAGGCCATGTATGTGTGTGGAGTGTGTGGATTTGGCGTAGAATGTGCGTAGGGTACTTGTGGAGGGTGTGCATGTGTGTGGAGTGTGCGTACACTGTGTGTAGGACAGGTGGAGAGTGTGTGTGGACGTGATCGTGGTGTAGAATGTCTGTAGGGTACACGTGGAGGGGGTGTGTGTGGAGTGTGGATCATGGTGTGCATAGTGTGTAGGTACTTGTGGAGGGGGTGTGTGTGTGTGGAGTGTGTACATGGTGTGTGTGCAGGTACCTGTAGAGAGTGTGTGTGGAGTATGTGTGGATCATGATGTAGGTTGTGCGTAGGGTACTTGGGAGGGTGTGTGTGTGTGTGGAGTGTGTGGGCACATGTGGAGAGTGTGTGTGGAGTATGTGTGGATCATGGTGTAGAATGTGTGTAGGTACACAGTAGAGTGTGTATGGAGTGTGTGCGTGTGTGAATGTCCGTAGAGTACACATGGAAGCCATGCATGTGTGAGGAGTGTGTGGATCCAGGTGTAGAATGTGTGTAGAGTACACGTGGATGGTTGTGTGTGTGTGGAGTATGTGTGTAGCATGGTGTATGTAAAGGGCATATGT